>NW_020292074.1:0-264093 GCF_003184925.1 Aspergillus vadensis CBS 113365
AGGGATTCGCTGGTGGTCACCCACCCAACTACTAACCTCCCGGCGTGTGGCTTAAGTACGGCTGAGCGGACGGGAAGCCCTGTTTTCCACACCCTGTGGTCGTATGTACTCAAATTAATATTTATGTTACTAATATACTTCATTTTTTACCTGCATTCACTGATGTTTGAACGTGACGGTAGTCACTACTACCTCTGCAAACCAGTACTAGCCTGGTCTCACAGTGAATACAGGATTTGATCACTCCTGTTAGGGAAGAAGCATCATTAGCGTTCCCCCTTCGCGGCAAAGTATATCTATCCTCTCATCCCACGCCCCGGACCCTCACGTATGCTTCACAGAATCATCTATCGAAGCTTCAATCAACATGATGGGCCAGACGTGCGTTCAAGGAACCCCTTCAAAAAAGCTAACTGGTGCTGCAGCAGAAGCTGCAGCTAAGGTCAATAAGCTTCTTCTACACGAATTTAATGTGAGGGTTAGCAATAACCCCTCTACGAATTTGGAGGAGTTGATAAAGTTCAAGCTCAAAACCTATCCCCTTCTTCGTCAAGTTTTTGTGGACTCGGCTGTGAAGGCTGAATCAACAAAGGGCACTGACACCCAGTCCGGTCCTCCACCGGCTGTAAGAGAGAAATTTCTAATTCCCTCGGATGTTGTCGTCATACATCCTTTGAGTATGGCTGTTACTCGTGCAGCCCAGTAAGTCTCAACTTGCGCTGGTGACTCTTCCGAGATTTCGAGCACGATTAGACGTCTCAATGATCTGATCTTAAACAGTGACATACTATGGCATTTTGGATCGACCGCAGTACTAGGCCTTACCCCAAACCTTGCTCTGAAACTCGGCACTTACATTGATGTGGATCATCTGGCAATGCTAGAAGACATAAGACGCCAGAATTTGCGCGTTCCTATACCAGATACTCACGGTGTGTTGCAACAAACCGGCACCACTCGGAACTTCGTCTTCATGTCCCGTGTGCCGGGACAACCGCTGGACTCACTTTGGAAGATGTTGAGCCCCTACCAGAAAGCGTCGGTCTGAGAGCAGCCAGATGTCATCTTCAGTGACCTAAGGTCGCTCCCTTTTACACCATCCAACGAACCTGGTGCAGTGTACGGTGGAGACACGCCTCGCCGGTGTAAAGACACCAGAAGGGAGACTCGTGTGGCAGACACTCCGATCAGCAATGAGATGGAATTCAATCATTTCCTGTCATACAACCCTCGGCGTACTGAAACGAGCCAAATTGTGATGATTCGATCATACATGACAACTGGACACGAACTGGTGATGACCCATGCAGATCTTCATCCTTGAAACATCATGGTCACTGTCACCCCTTATTCATCTAGCCCCAACGAAGTCGATGGACAATGTCTACAGACATCCGAAGCCTTGACCGGTACAGATAACTTGCCGTCGAAGCGAGTAACAATTACAGGTATTATAGATTGGGAAACATGTGGTTGGTATCCAGAATACTGGGAGTACTTGAAAGCATTGAACACAATCTTTCCAGGATGCAATTGTGAGGATTGGTGGGAGTACTTGCCAAAAACGATCGGGATTTGGCCTAAGGAGCATGCAGTCGACCTGATGTTAGATAACTGGTGTCGGTGACCCGGCAATGGCATTTGGAAAACTGGCAATGGTATGCTCACACGGTAATGAATTAAATGATATGATCTGGGCGGAGCGGGAAGGTAATGTCTTCTATCATCTATTTTTATGCTTAGCTCAACTCTTGATCCCAGTCGTGAAAGAAGTGCAAAAAACCAACAGCAGCGTTTCTAGACCGAAGTAGTTCATCGCCAAGATGCAGATGTTTCATTGTAGTCTGATTAAACTTTCTGGCGCATCGATTCTAGGGTCGCTTTCGACCCGGGAGCAATATGCAGTAGTTCCGTCTGCTCCATCCCCTCTAAGACTTCCATGACCCATGCCTGGCAGTTCCAGGTGGCACTTTCATTATCGACGGGGTGGATTTGAATTATTGACAAAGCCAGGTCTTGTTCACCTGAAGGGATGGTCCCGCAGTACACTGCGTGCTTGATGCGTCTCGTTAGTTGAGGATCTCTGAGGATGGGCGCTTCCACGCAGTAGCCGTCCTTGTTGAGCCCAACCTGCAGAATAATAGACTTTGCGTTGGCATCTTTTATCCAAATGACCCAGTGGCAAGGCTCATCGGTCTCAGCCCTATACATGACCACCGTTATGACTGTTCATCATGTTTGTTCTATGAGGGATTATCAGTTAGATCTATCACCAGTCTTCCTAGTAGGGTGTTTTTGACTAACGGAGACATCATCGATTTAAAAATAAGAGACACAGCATAGGTTTTACTGTTTCGAAGGAGGTGAGAACGTAAGGGAGATGTTCATCCAGTCCGCAGGCTTGAATGGCTCAGAAGATAGGGAATGGATGAATCGAATGTGTATTGAATCTGAATGCGATTCCAACGCAGTATTATATTCAATGAATATAATTCAATTAGATATGATTACATCTGACTTCAAGCATTTCATTCACTCTAGACATCTCTAAGCCCAAACTACTCACACCACTATCACACTCTTTGATCCTGTGAAGAAACACTTTTGGCAGTTCGTCAGGTCATTGCACGAACGCAGTGCATATCACATACGTTGAACCATAGAGCCGTTGCGAGCTATCTCGGTACAGGCTGATTCTAGGTTTGAAGTCGATCTACGGAGGAACTAACTAGTGGATGTGAGAATCGGCAACTTCTTCCCGCCAAACCCCGCACGTCTTTCCTTCATGTCTTCCACACCACACCATCTCAACGATCGTCAATAACATAATAACCACTTCCAACTACAAACCTACATCATGAGTGCAAACTTCCCAAAGCCACACATCCACCTCCCCCAAGACCCTCACACCCACACAGCCATCCTCCTCCACGGCCGCGGCAGCAACGGGCCTGAATTCGCCGAGGAACTGTTTTCCTCTTCGACATCGGCGGGTCAAAATCTTCCCTCTCATCTCCCGACCTGGCGCTGGGTATTTCCCACCTCCAAAGACCGCTGGGACGATCGCTTCCAGGAGGAGCTAAGTGCCTGGTTCGAGGCGTATTCTCTAGATGATATCACTGAGCGCCAGGAGTCGCAAGTTCCTGGATTGCGGGAGTCTGTCTCTCATGTTCTTGAGGTCCTGGGGAAAGAAATCGAGCTTCTTCATGGTAAGACCACACATGTGTATCTAGGTGGGATTAGTCAAGGCATGGCAACTGCATTGTGGAGTTGGTTTTGCGCGAGTAGCAAGGTGAAGGGGAGATTGGGAGGAGTCTTGGGCTTCTGCGGATGGATGCCGTTTGCGGAGAGGTTTGAGGATGGGGATTTGGATCGGGGAAGACGGCTGGTTGAGTTTTGTTCGGAGGTTGTGGGGGTTTCTGCGGGTGAAGATATGAGATTCATGAATACGCCGGTGCTTTTGGGCCATGGCAGGGATGATCCGATGGTTTCTGTAGAGTTGGGGAGGCAGGTGACTGGGATTATGAAGCGGGCGGGGGTGGAGGTCGAGTGGTTGGAGTATGTTGGGGCAGAAGGGGATGGACATTGGATTAAGGCGCCGGAGGGATTTGATGCCATTTTGAGGTTTATTCGGTGGGGGAATGAGGGTGTGAATGGGTAGTAATAGAGATAGGTCTTGTCGTTACAGATAATTATGCCTAAATGTTGAAATGGGAACAAAAACTAGAAAAGAAGTGTATGATACAGTGCAACTGTTCACGCGTACCAATCCTCACAGAAGTCATCAACAGTTAACTCTCCTCGACCATCGCTCTCCGATCTTCTGATTCACCTGCCTCCAGAGCAGCCTTCTTTAATGCTTGTTCTCGTACTTTAATCATTTCCTCAATTTGATCACTAGGAACCCATCCCTCACTCCCTACTCCAATAAATTTCTGGCACATTTTCATCTGCTCTTCTACACCTTGTGCGCTTGTCAACCTCGGACATTGTTTCAACTCATATTGTGAATACACAAGTGTGCAAGGGTGTGCAATGCTGCCATTGGCGTCAACTCACTTGCGCGACCACTCAAAGAGGTTTGATTTAAGAGGCAAGTTATCACCATCCCATGGATTACTGGCGTAATGAAAGAGGTGTCTCAATCTACTAATAAACACCTCAGCGCATTGTAGAGTTTTGGATTTATCCCTGAAGTCTGCTGGACATAGTGGTAGTGAGGCTGATGTCTCTGGAATGAATTAGCCTGTCGGTCCTGTTCTTCTGATCCCAGCTCATTGAGGTTGCTGGGTAGGGTGGGCTCTTGAAGAGATTCGGACACATCATCGCTGTAGCTCTGTAGGCTGTTTTAGGAAAATGGGGAGTATGATGCTGTGCTGCCAGTTATTCAATCCTTCAAGATCCGATCAAACGGAGACAATGATGTTGTTCGGTGAAGATCGCGGGGTCGGAAGACTGAGCGATGAAGGCTTGGGACTTTAGGAAGGATACTGGGAGTAGTTTGAAGATACTACTTGAAACTTGCAATGTGGACGAGATGTGATTGCAGCTTAAAATTGTAAGTCTCCCTCCGAAGGCGCCTGAAGGGCTGAGAAGGGTTTTCCAAATCTGGAAAGGCATGCGATCTCTTTCTTAGCGCCCGCAATGCTCTAGAGCTGAGAGGCAGTCTGGGTCTGCAAAGTCTTGGCTACTGATCTCAAGTCAATCCCGAATGCTCATGGCAGCAATATTCACGTGGTCCACGCTCCACCGGTAGATTAACTCTTCTGTCGTACCCTAGTCTGAGCGACGTGTCGGGTCAATGCAGCATCGCCCTTTTGTAGTCGGCAACGAGTCTGTAATAACCATCTAACTACTGTCGGGCGCGTTAGAGCAATAATAGAAACTCCCACTTGCTAGAACCGCAGTGCAAATAGTCGTGACTTGATTCCCACAATTTCAGTGATGAGTTTCGTTCTCTGTTCTGGGGATAAATTGAACCATGCATCGCCCAGGCTCCGCCCCCTAACAAGCTCCATAGAAATGTGCTCCGTTCCCGAGGGATTGTCAGCACTAGCGGAATTGCCATAGACCTCTGGAACGGGTATGCCATGCGAACGGAGATACTCCACAGTAGCCACTTCGCTTGCAATGACTAGTTAGTTAGTTATTTAGTGACCGTGGCTGAGTCACTGGATATGAGATGAGGGCTGGAAATTTAAATTTGTCCCGCATGGTGATTAAGAAGGTCATATTGAAGCCTCCCTCGGCAAGCTTTGTATAGCCGATCACATCTTCCTGTTTCTGACGTTTAGATGAAGCTACTAAGCGCTTGAGCTTTGGGACATTGAATATCCGTTTCCTCTCCTCTGATCGAATGCGCCCATTGTAACTATACATGCCAGTCAGTCAGATTATTGCGAATTGTCAACAGTGCGCCTGGAGCATACATCCGACGCCCAATATTTGAACAGGTTGTAATTCAAAGGAGTAGAGCTGGTGAATTGATGGACTCTAAAGTGGCTTATCTTGTATTGCAAAAGCATGGGGCGAAATAGCCTGACGTGGGGGCCAAAACCCACGTTTTCCCATACGTTGATCTGGGGAGGATGTCGCCAGTCATGTTCACGGTGAGATTTTGGCTAACAGAGATTTTGGCAAACAATGATACATTCTGCATCTTAGGCAATGATTATGCGGCCGTAACCCGATGCGGAAGTAACTAGGAGCCTGCCGCAATAAGTAAAGATGATGTTGAAACTGTGCACGGATGGTGGAGCTGGTGGTCAGACGCGACGCAGCCTTAGGATTAGGATTTCCAGAACAATGGAACACGTAGTTCATTCCCTAATTCCAACTTTGATTGGCCTGTTCGGGTAGCTTACTGCATCTACTATTGGCCTGTTCGGATAACTCTGAGCACGGCCCTAAGTACCTTCTTGTTTCATAGGTAACAATGGTTGGTATCATACCTACCTCTAACTCAACGGCACAAAAGACAAGATAGAGAATATTATGGATGTAGTATCTTATGATATAGCTGAAATATGATTATATTTGTATCCCATCTTAGAGTATCTTCGTAGATTCACCAAAATATCCTCTGCCTACACATAAAAAACAACAGGTATCACTTTCGCGCTGCAATGAAAACAATAAAATAGGTAAAGAAAATGCACACGTGCGTAATCATGCTCAGAACAAAAAAAAACCGCCGCAGCTCACTACAGAACTCGACACATTACGCGACCTCAGTCTTCGGCTCAGAGTCCAACTGGGCCGGGGTCAGGCGCACAAAGTCAGGCTCAAGCACAGCCGACATACCCAAGAACATTGTGACGGCCATGGCAACAATCTCTTCCAGCACATCCATGACCAAGTAGATGGTGGGGCTTCCATTAGTGCTGATAATGGAGAACCGCTCGATAGTGGTGAAGTCGCCAATTGCTGCGTAGACAACGCGGACCAGGATGAAAGGCGTGGAGAGGATGATGGCGAGGAACAACTTCTTCTGGAAGGCCTTCAGGTGACCCATCTGGAGGTACATGAAAGCGGCTAGCAGATGATAGACCACGAATAGAGCGATAAAAATAGCCATGGATGCTTTGACGGTGTTGCTTGGCTGGTAGCTGCCGCCATCGTCACTTGCGGTACTGACTCCCGCAATACCGATGATGAGACCGATGATACCGACGATAGACACAATATTGAGCCACTTGACGGGCACCACTTGATTGACATCACTGATCGAATTGTTAGCGTCATGTGGATCTCTGCGACTAGTCCGAGGGGACTCACATTTGTCTGAGAACTCCGACATAGGTCAACAACAGAGGTGCGAGACCAATCAACTCGCATACTGCGATGGCAATCTCGACATCCTTGGAATCATGGTCGATCGACAACAGCGACGCGATACTACCGGCGATTCGAATGAGAGAGAGCGTAACAGGGTATCGCCAGATCTTGCTTCCAACCCTTAAGCCAGCCCGGCTCCATATGAAGATTGCAGAGCCGAGGATAAAGGGAAAGACAACAAGTTGCAGAATAGCAATGCCATCACGATAGGTAACAGTGCCCATTGTTGCTGTAGTTGTTGTTATAGATGATAAAATACTGCTAGAGATGAAGTGACAAGAAGAGGAAGAGTGGATAGGAAAGTGAGTTCTGTCTGGAATCTGAAAGACATGATATCTGTCTCTCTTTATATTGCTGAAGATGCTGTTGAGCGTTATAACCTAAAGAACACAGCCTTGTCGAAGAAATTGTCTGTTATACTTCAGAATCGACGAAACTGTCATCCTGGTTGGTTGAGCATCTACACTACCGGATAAGGAAAAGCGCGAGCGGGAAGGGAAGATAAAGTCAAGTGGAATTCCAGCTGAAACTCGGTTCACACAAACAGAAAGTCCAGTGCGGAACCATGGCTGCGCCCCAGCTACGAGTCAAGCGCCCTCACTGGCCGTGGGTCTTCCCGCATTCCTCCCTTTCTTTAAGCCGCTAAGGCGCCACGGCTGGCAATGCGGTGAACCCAGTGACGATCGTCTGCCTTTTCCTCCCAAAGTCCACAACAAGATGCCGTCGTCAAAATCTAGTAAGTGGGGGCGGTTTGGGTATCGGAGGAGGCTGAGTTTCTGCATCGTGGGTCGCCAGATTGTGCTCAGGATTGCCCAAAGAGTAGTAGTGCACGTGGCAAGGCATAGACACACAGCGCGGGGCGAGACAAGGCTGGCTAGAGGAGGAGAGCTGAGCTTGTTCAAGGGTTAAGCTCTTCAACGAAAACTGCTTAACCGACTTTAAGCCTCCTTTACCCGCGGTTCGTTAGTCAGCCTCAGCCCGGGGAGGAGGTTCTTTAACTTCATCACAATCCTCGGGGTTTACCCCTCTGACTCCCTTCTCAACGTATCCTTACGGCGCAGACAGCGAGAAATGGCATCGGGAAAAGCGCCTCGCCCAAGAGCCTCCCGCAATTGTGGAAACTGTCGGGCTGTGAAGCGACGTGTGGGTGTTCCTGTTTTTTGCTACTTTGCTTTTTCATCATTCGCGGCCGAATAAATGCTGACAGGGGCCGATCTCGGTTCAGTGCGACCAGCAGATACCCCACTGTGGACAATGCATCCGCATGCGAGAGAAATGTCCGGGCTATCGCGATGAATGGGAACTCGTTTTTCGCGACCAGACAGACAAGACCATCAAGCGATCTACAGAGAAACGAGCAAAACGCAATGGCTCGACAACCTCAAGCCGCACCCCTTCACCACCCACCCCTGGCTTAGGGCCCAGCCTAGACGAGATCGGTGTCAACTATTTCCTTCACAACTTTGTCATTAACAACCAAACTCCCTCGCGCGGGTTTTTCAACTATATCCCCGCGGTTTACAATACCGAGGCGGAGCATTACACACTGGTGACCAGCATGGCGGCGGTGGGCCTCGTGGCACTGGCTAATTCCAATCAACAACCCGAGCTGGCTCGGCACGCACGCATCAAATACTCCGAGGCGATTGCGAATGTCAACACGGCATTGGCGTCACCTATTGATTCGGTCAAAGACAGCACCCTGATGTCTGTCATCTCGCTAGGGGTATTTGAGCACGTCTCCAATTTCCAGTCGTGGGTGCGACATGTTCGAGGAGCTGCCGCACTGGTGGTTCTCCGCGGCAAGAGCCAATTCACTAGTACGGCCGCAACACTCATGTTCAACCAAGTACGCGCAGACACGGTGATCACTTGTCTACACGGCAATCAACCGTTTCCGGAGGACTTGCTGGCGCTGCAGGCAGAGGCGTCCAAGCACGCCGATGCTTATAGTCCATTCTGGCTCCTCGGAGTATCAGCTACCAAGTGTGTAAACCTCCTCTACAGCGTCACACAGAACAAATCGAAAGTCTCGTGGTCCGAAAAGCTGGAAGAGGCGATCATCCTCCAGGAAGAGTTTCGGCGCGTCTTTGAAATTATCAGCCTAGCAGACCCATACACAACAATCTATGAGCCAACAGCAGACCCCGAAGTCTTTCACGAGGGGCGATTTGACGTCTACCAATCCACCTGGGCGATACGAGTCTGGAACAATGCGCGATGCATCCGGATGATCGTCTCCGAGATTTTATATTCCATTTTGACGAAGGTTTTGGCCACCGAACTCCCTTCAGCGGTGCGAATGACTCTGGAAGCGAAGTACCAAGAGACAGTACAAATCATGACAAGTCTCGGGGAGGACATGCTAGCTACCGTTCCACAGATGCTAGGTTATGTATCGCTCGTATCTGGGCAACATGTCTCTTATAGTTTAACGTCGACTGCTAGCGTTCCAGGCGGTTATTCTTTGATCTGGACCCTCTATATGGTTGGAAAGTCTCCCGTCACCAAACGCAAATCCAGAAAGTGGGTCATCCGCCGTCTTCAAGACATTGGGCGAGGCGCAGGTTTCGCAATGGCCCTACAACTCCTAGAGGGCGTTATGAAGATTGATCAACTCAGCGAAGCGTCAGTCCAGCGATCTGGACCGTATTTTGAGCCCACTCGCTTATGAGTGACAAGGTCAATCAATGATCTGTTATGAATACATGTCAACACGTGATATCACTGCCCCGGCGTCAGTCTTTACTTTCTTTGGCTTCGTAAGTTATGCCTGGCGCATAGTTCACATGGCCACAATGCAAATGGTTTGTTCCATAGTATATTTTATCAGTGCACATAGGAATGAATGACTTCATTAAAAAATGGAAAAACATACAACAGAAGGGATTCGCTGGTGGTCACCCACCCAACTACTAACCTCCCGGCGTGTGGCTTAAGTACGGCTGAGCGGACGGGAAGCCCTGTTTTCCACACCCTATGGTCGTATGTATTTGGAATAATTTTGGAAAGGGTTATATGCTCCTTTTCCCTGTTACTAGCCCATGTTTGACCCTGCAATCACCACGGTAGACCACGGTGGAGGCAACGGGATCGAAGACCCACATATTGCTGCGGAAAGCAAGATCACATTGGTCGCTCTACACTGATGATAAATCTACTGCCTCGTATCAGTCTTCATCTCTAGTCCAGCGATTACACAGGATATTATGGAACGCTGAACCTTATCTTATCAAGGGTGGTTGATATCCCCAGCGGAAACGGCAAGTGGCTCCGCGGGACCTTCCAATCCGGCAAGTCTTGCTGCAGCTCGCATTCCTCCACTGCTGCAGGCTGGAGTATAATCCGGAGGCTGTGTTTACCCTGGACTTCACTTATCAGACTAGGTGACATTTCAGACTATGGGATGTATTTGGGATACTAAGACGCCCATAACTTATTCCATGTGCTACAGAGCGTGAACAAGGGTGAAGGAAAGCGTGAACACCACCCAATGTAACAGCCTATGCTACAGAAATCCCTCTTAATTCTCAACTCATCAATTGCATATATCCATAAAGACTGAACGTTACTTAGTTGTCATTATCGGCACAAGACCAAGCAGAGGATCCTCCGGTCTCCTGGTAAGACTGTATAATGCTCACTACCGAAGCATAAGTGCCCCCGATCGTCAAGAAGACCCCAGTTAGGATCATAAACACACACCAAGCCACACATAAACACCACTTCATGGACTTCTCTCGCTTGCCCGGTCCCCAGTTATCGTACAGCCACATAAACCCCATAGGCTGGAAACATAATGATGTGGCCAGAAGAGCTCCAACAAGTGATACGAGATCACTAAAAACGGGAATGCTGCTGGCGACAATGTACGCGATTGTAGTTATACTGAACGTAGAGCCTATCCACGTAATCCAATGCGTTGGTGTCGGCGCAGTAAGGTGTCTGGAGCCCCGGAGAATGCGCATGAAGATGTGTTTAGAAGGTAACTGTATGGGGGGCCTTAGATGGGTATTCAATCAGGCATCAAAATGGAATGAAGACTCACGTGAAGAAACAGGACCGCAGAAACACACAGCCCCGGTAGCGCAAAACCATAACTAATCTTTTTGAGCAAGGGTCCAGCAGAGCCAAGAGCTGGCGAGGCTACATAAGAACCACAGTAGTAGTATACAACTGTTCCGACCACTAGGTAGATTGCGGTGACAATAACTTGACATATAGCGAGGGATCTAGTAAAGAGATGCGGATCACGCATTTCGGAGACGACGTTAAACAATGCTGGGGCCCCGGCGTAGGCTAGAGTTATCGTTGACACGGCAGTCATGGCCTCAACAAAGCTTGGGCTGCCGAAGAGCTTATAGTCGGATTCTGGGATGACACCTGCAGTCATCGGTGCATGGCCCTGGACCCCGACACCGATCGTTACAATAAAGACTAGGCATTGGTTAGACCAAAAACAAGTCCGCATCTGTAAAAACACACTTGCCTGCAATGATAATGCACGATACACCTATCCAGGCGAGCCAGCTTATACGAGCCAGAGTCTGGATACTAGAGAAGGCAAAGCCAATGATGGCTGCAACAGCCACGAAAATGGCAGTACATGCTGCATGATCAGACAGCGCATTAAGGGCGATCGAGATGCTCAAGAGGGCAGATCCACCAGTGAAGATATAGTCTTGCAGTAGGTCAGGACACAAGCCAGTTTGAATCGAGCGCCATAATCACTCACATAGGAAATAAGCCCCGCCGAACAGCTCGTATCCAGCGCGCCCAAGGAGCATCTTTCCAACATCGCCGATGCCATAGACCTCAGGATGGCGTATTTTGAACACGCCCACCATCCAGTTCGACCAGGTTGTCGTCGCTGCAATTGCAAGCAGAACAATAACTCCAGGTATTATCCCAAGAATGTCGAAACAGCTGGGTATCGTGAGAACGCCAAGGCCAATTTGCACTTTCAACATAAGGGCAACGGTTCCTATACAGCTCACCTGGACTTCGTTAGTACAGGCTAGCTTTTTGGAGACACTTTGAGGGAGCTCACGTTACGATAATTGGTATCTCCTTCGCGAATTTCACCGAATACCGCATCATCCTGGATTGGTTCCAAGATGGAGAGCTCACCAGCTTGTGACTCCGCTGATAGGATGTCTTCCGGACTATTATCAAGACTTAGTTGTTTCTTCATGGCAGGCTAGATTTTGGCATAAAAGAGCACAAGAGTCAGAATGGTTGAATCTGAGAATTGGCTGTCCAGTATTTATCGGGTGCGCTCCTAGGCATAGTTCAGTCTTGCACAACCCTATAGAACGATAGATTACGTTGGAACAGCCTTCAGGGCGTCGGATACGAAAATGCGGGGAAACAGATGAATAAGGCAGCTTGTTCCGCGAAAACAGAAAGATAGTTTTGTGGGGCACAATTGATAGTCATATCAAGCGGAACCACCTTCCATACTTTATCCCGCATCTCCCCCGCGTTCCAGATATGGCCTCGACAATTTATTCGTCAGAAAATGATATCCATCACTAATACAACGCTATTTCTCTAGAATCTCTCTATCAGAAAGTCTTACTGGCAGGTCGATCGCCCAGTTTTGCGCCACTCTTCACTCGATCGTGCTGAGAGAGTGCTTGTTCAGCACGTTTCCATGCCCAGCATTGCCCCTTTACGATGAATTAGTATGGACAGGAGGACCCAAGACAACGATATTCACCCGGACTGTATGGCAGGCCGGTTATAAATACTCTTCTATTCAGAAGAAATATTTTACGGAAATTTCAAATTGTGTAAGTTGATGAATTATGCCCTCTATGTACTGCTCAGAGACTACGATATAGAAGAAGAAAAGAATAAACCTAATGAAAACACGGAGACCATCTGTCCGTACGCTCTTTCAAAGGTGTCTTCATATTGTAAGCAATCACAGACTATGAGGACGCGTTATATAAACGGACTACCTCGGTTAAAGTCTAATGAAGCGCAATAACGGTAGCTTCACTCTGCTCATCTCCTTCGAAAGCCTTGCCACACATTACCGGGTGGGGATACCCATTCCCGATGACTGTGTAAACAGGAGCTGAGCAGCGGTCCACTTCAAAAGACGTCAACGTGTCCTGGTCGCAAAATGAAAGGAACTTCCGAGCCAAGCAAGATATGCACCTCAAATTATATCAGGAACCTTGTCAAATTCATCAAGCGGGTCCGTTGCGTCCCCAACACGAATGTATTTATCCACTTTTCATGGCTTGCAGAGGAAGAGTACCGTCGCTAGCAAGGAAAAATTTAGCAGTATCTTGCTTCAATCGTGCTGAGGCGGAGAACCTTTCGGCAATATTGGGGACGCTGCTGTTCTCGCAGACCTATCTAAATGTTGTCAAATGGTCATGAAGATCAACAAGGGCATGAAGTCAGGAGATCGTTCCTGGCTGATTCTTTCTCCGTGCAGGATGGTGGTCCCGGCGGATTCTATCATTCTGGTCTATGCGGCACTTATGATCGCGCCCTCAGCGCTGATGATATATTCGGTGGAAGAGGTCTTGCTGGGCCCCAGCGGTTAACCATGCTTAGAAGAGAATTGATCAGATGCTAGGATAAATATTCTTGAGGTATTGAAAGCGTTCTTCTTAGATAGAGCAGTTTCGTTGCCTCGTCTGAGGTCCTCAATCATTCCCGGACACATACTATGGACGATACTCGTTCTTCGAAGGTCAGTCTGCGCGCCATCCTCGATGAAGCAAGGCATATCCAAGAAGTGCTTGTCCTTAGGAAGATGTCGAACAATCCACCCAAATCGTCAACCGGCAGCATGAATAAGGCAACAAATGTTACAGAAATTAGCATATAATTTGCGTATAACCGAAAGAAAGCACATACGACCACAGGGTGTGGAAAACAGGGCTTCCCGTCCGCTCAGCCGTACTTAAGCCACACGCCGGGAGGTTAGTAGTTGGGTGGGTGACCACCAGCGAATCCCTTCTGTTGTATGTTTTTATATTCTTTTTTGCTCTTTATGTTTTTCGGGGCTTAGTACTCATTCATGCCGGTTTATCTTCCTTCACCCTGCTCGCTCCCTCTCCCTTCCCCTGAAGGCCCAAACCACTACTGAATTCTAATACAACGCACTCAGCCAACCCACCTTCAAGCAGCCAGATCGTGTTTCAACTTCAAAATTATTACTATCAATGGGAAAAATTTGAAGGCTACAGCTACAAGACTACTGAACGCAAAATTGATACCTCTCCAAGAAGACCATTGACTAGAGTGCATAGCCTCGAGTCAATCGGAGCTACTGGTAAAACAATCGAGTAAAAGTGCACTACCCAGTAAAATCACGAAATTTATTGTGAATAACTAGAGAAAACGAACTAGAATAAATTGAAAGACTTAGTATTCAATACAATAAAACCAGGTTGCACCAAAGAATAGTTACCTCTGCATTTGCATGAAGTACAGGGGGAAACCTCGAAAGATTGGTAGAAAGCCTGCACGGAGGAGTGCTGTATCAAAGAAAGTGGAATACCCTGTCAACTTGCTCTTCCGGGATAGCCACATATTCCT
This sequence comes from Aspergillus vadensis CBS 113365, assembly GCF_003184925.1. NCBI lineage: Eukaryota > Fungi > Ascomycota > Eurotiomycetes > Eurotiales > Aspergillaceae > Aspergillus > Aspergillus vadensis. The sequence goes on from NW_020292074.1 coordinate 14,404, forward strand.
GTGCCTTCCATACAAAACTTTAAGTAAAAGAGTCCTGTTAGAGGATGTGCCAACTAAGGTCAGCAAATGTACATACCTTGATCATTACAAAGTGATTACCCGTATTACATTGCCAATGGTAGATATATTCTGGTCGTTCTCTTGGTGTATCACGCCCTCAATTTTGGGTCCGTTCTCAAAAGCAATTGAAAGTTCTTTTTACCGATGTAGCCATCGTAGCCTCGTGTGCCAGTGATCTCATCTTCTGAATTGTAAGACAATTTGGCTTGCGCTTTTTTAAATTCTAGAACTGCTGCATTGACGTATACGGTACGTCTCGCTTCTGGACCATCATGGCCTCTGATTGCAAAGCTTGCATTGATTCGGTTGTTAATCTACACCCGTGTGATGAACCCAGTGACCATGCAAATGGTGACTTGAAGTCGGAAACGCTGTATGTGAGATGAGGTTTCTTGCTTGACTTGTGGTGTGGTAGAACAAGCGGTGAGAGAAGGATCCGATGGCTGTGTTCTGTATCCAAGACAGTGAGAGAAGTTCGGACACATCAGACAACTACCATGACTTTGACCCGCCTTGACTGTGCTCAGCTCACGCAACTGCCGGTTTCAGCACAAGCCACGGGGACGGCAATTTAAAATGGTACTTTCTGTCATGCTCGACTCCTCATTCCCGCATAACCGCCCTGTCCAGTACAGCACGAGACGCATCCTTGCAGCTGCTTGTGATTCATCCAGCGGCATGCCATAGTTGACTATCCCAGCAGACAGGCCGCAAATGACCAAGCCAAAGTGGGGCATGAACAGCTTGAAAGATGGATCCATCTGATTGGCTATATACATAAATCATCCATTTGCCCATCCTGTAGTCTATAGTCTTACAACATGGTAGCCTAGTCGTAGTGTTGCAGTGTTTTATCTTACTACATATTATCTGGAATTAGGTGAACTCTCTCACGTATTCGTAGATACAGCATTAATATTAAGATATAGCATCTGGTGATTGGTATGGTTCAAGAACGTAATGGTATATTAGGGTAAGGCTACCGACCACGGGTATTCAAGTGACTTGATAATAAGCGTGACAGGGATTGAACGCGGGCTCCTGACTGTGGAATTCATTTGAGAAGCATGTGATCAATGTGTGATGTGCTCAGTTGGACTATGAGTAATGATATACAATGGGTCGGAATGGTCAGAGTGCAGATTTCCGTTAGTTACTCTATGTTAGTAGTATAGTGGAGAGGTGCATGGATTTGGACAATCTCGGGTTGCCTAGGGTAATGTTTTATACAAACAAATAGGACGCCTACCCCCGGGGAATCGCAGGCTATTGTATGGAAACCAAGGTCCAGAATTGCTTGACTATATTTCTGCCTTACCAAATATACCGATAAATCACCTGATCTTTTCGGTAAATTTAAGTGAGTGGTAGCAGCTTACATCTTGAGAGTTGATTGACGTTGACAGTCAGTTAGAACACTTGAGAATGGAAGCAGAGATAACCCAACGCGGGTGATTACATAGACATATCAACTCATTCGTGACAGCGTGTATCAAAGCCATGATTGTCCTATACAACTCGTGAAAATCGCATTCAAGGTAAGGTAGTTCACACACTGAAACTAAGATCTCTCAGTCAGTTCTTGGCTCAAGACATTTCGCTGTAAAGGACCGGCGCTCTTCCTTTAGATCACCCCTAAAGGTACACGCACACTTTTATATAAGCATAATTCCTTTTGCGCGCTAAGCGGTGACATAGCTACTATCTATAGACCATAAGCACCATAAGCGGAATTTAGGTTGTCGCCGTGAGATCTTATGGTTTAAGCGAATGGGCCTGCTCCACTCTTAACAACTGACAGGGAGGACGTCCCGCTCGCCGGTACCGTGCATCGATCTATTTTCGCCGAGTAGTAGTCCTGCGTTTTATGGCTCAATGATGTTCTGGTTGAATGAGGGATCCCTCAGCCCTGGACGCCATCCAGTCTGTTCCTTGCGTACCGACAATAGCTCGGGATTAATTCATAGCAGTCTACGAATTCCGATTCAGTGACGATGAAGCCTGATTCTAGATAGCTCAAATGTCATTCAGCACTCGAAATATATTTTGATCGTGGAACAGCGGTCCATAGTTAGTTCCCGAGCCGAAGAGAGGTTCAATTCAATTCAATTCAATTCATATTCTTATACCCGATCAAGCCGGCGTAGTGAGATGCTAGCTATGCAGGTTCAAGCCCCTTCTCGTCTGTGCCAAGTAGCCGATGAGATCTCAAGCCTAAGGTCCCTCACATTGTGACATGGACTTGTGTGGATCTCAGAGGGGAAGTGTTTGCGAACCGACACGTACAAACATAGCTAGTTGTAACAGCCGTTCTTCGCGAAGTTGACGAGTTCTTATGTCCGAGACAGCGTGATACCTTGACGTATTGCACCCTTAATCTCTCAACAGGCTTGCGAAACAACACTAGATGGCCATAGTAGTGAGAACGCGTATACACACAAGCCTATTCTCAGATAGACCGCAGTGGAGGTCAAGTTGAGCGAATTCCTCCCAGTAGATAGACAGCGTTGTGGTGAAGATGAACCAGACTTTGTTGCCAGAATCGGCCGGGCCATACCCGATTTGGGGGGAGTTTGCGAGATTCCGGGCGGGAGCTCGGAGGTATCCTTCGCATCCACTCGGATCCACTTCAGGGTTTATCCAACCCTTTTCCTTCTTGCGGGGAGCCTCGGCCGCATGTGCCATTATCAGTAGGCTTCCTGGCGATCACTCGGCGGGGTTGCATCATCACTTTTACTCTCTTTTTCTCATCAAAACCCAGGAAGTCTGCAGCACCCCAGACTGGAAACGCGCGGCCAATGTGGGTCTTTTTGAACAATAGTATTCCAAGTACGTTGTAGGTGCCGAACAGGCCGCGGGTCTCTGCACTATCAATCTTCAGTCCCGGCAATCTGCAAGTTACCATGGTCAGGGTTCAATTGCCAGGGAGTTGGTGGTGCTGTGCTGTGCTGCTGCCATCTTCAATACTCTTTCTGAATCACAATATGCACATAAACATACAAGGTAAAAATAAGTACCGAGAATCTATCTTTCTACTATAGCTAGACTACACGATAGTAGCCGCAGTATCAAACGTAGTTTGTAGCTCGAGCCCTCTCTGATCGGCAGGGGTGCGGAGGTAACTATACACGGAAGATTGGCTACCCTCGGCCTCGGCCTGCAGAACTGGCAGTTTTCTCCGCCACCTCTCCCAGAATGTCTACTGTCCTCGTGTATCTGAGACGGGTATTCTTCTCGCAACTTCTCAACGGCCTCGTCGATGCTAGTTTCCTGTCCGGTCGTCATCGTTTGGCATAGTCAATCGAAGTCTCCACATGTTAAGCTTCATCCCGTAGAGGTTTTACACATTGTCGCAGTCAAACCACCTTCGGGTTTATCGGAACGGCAGGGCTTGCATCATCCCACTGCTTGAGATCCATTAAGCTCATTCCATTGTTTCTTCCGGGTGGGTCTCAATTTCCATCCTTGGCCACGCCTGTTGCAGAGGCACCTTGAATCGAACCTATATATATGCTGATCGCCACCCAGTTTGCTCCTTCTTTTCCCTCATCGTCATTTCCATCCTTCCTTTCCACTCTCTTCACATTCTCCGGCATGCCCTCCTTCACTACCAAGGGCCTCGCCTCTGTGGCCCTGGGTGCTGCTGTCGCCCAGGCCCAGCTCTGGGATCAGGTCATCCAGACAAATTACGGTCCTGTTAAGGGCTTCAAGTACTTCACGAACGAGACTGTTCTCGAGAAGTACTTCGGTACCACCGAGTCCAATGTCACCGCTTTCCTGGGTATCCCCTTCGCTGCCGACACTGGTTACCAGAACCGCTGGAAGCCTCCCCAGCCCCGTGAGCCCTGGAACACGACCTTGAATGCCACCTCTTTTGGCCCTGCGTGTCCCAGCAACTACGAGACTTATATCAGCGAGGACTGTCTTAGCCTGAACATCTGGACCAATGCTGCCTCGGCCGACGCCAAGCTCCCCGTCATTGTTTGGAACCAGGGTTCCGACGAGACCAGTGACAACGCCTGGTGGTACGGTGGTGGTATGGCTATGAAGGATGTTATCCTCATCTCCTTCAACCGCCGTGACGATGCCTTCGGTTACCTCGCCCTCCCCGAGCTCAACGCTGAGGGTCTTGCTGCCACCGGCCACAACACCTCTGGCAACTATGGTGTCCTGGATCAACTGGAGGTCCTTAAGTGGGTTCAGAAGAACATCGCCAACTTCGGTGGTGACCCTGACCGTGTGATCGTCGCTGGTCAGTCCTTCGGTTCATCCCAGGTCTACCACGCCGTCAACAGCCCTCTCTTCTCCGGTTACTTCCACGGTGGTATCTCCGAGTCTGGTATCCGCTACCCCTACGACCCCCTGCTTGCCGGTCTGGCCACTTCCTACGTCAACATGTCTACCGCTATTACCCACGGTGAATCCTACATGAGCGAGCACAACGTCTCCACCGTCGCCGAGCTGCGTGAGCTCTCCATGGAGGATCTCCTCGTCGGCTCCCAGGACCGTGTCAACGGCACCTGGATCTGGTGGGTTACTGCTCTCTCCGCAGGCTACCCCCTGATCTTCAAGCCCGTCCTGGACGACTACGTCCTTCCCTCCACCTACCTCGAGACCCTCATCAACGGCCCTGCCAACGACGTCCCCGTCATCACCGGTAACACCAAGGACGAGTCCGGCGCCTCTACCACCACCGACTACACCGTCCACGAATATCTTAACTACACTTCCCTGAAGTACGGCGACCTCTTCGACCGCTACATCAAGCTCTACCCCACCGACAACAACGAGACCACCGCCGACCGTTCCTGGAATGCTGCCGCCCGTGACGCCTCCCTCATTGGCTCCTGGGCCTACGCCACTGACTGGTACAAGGCCGCCGAGTCCGATTTCTACACCTACTACTGGACCCACGCTCCCCCGGGCCAGGACCAGGGTGCCTTCCACCAGTCTGAGATTATGTACGCCCTGAACGCTCTCTACGCCAACGCCGACACCTACCCCTTCACCGATGTTGACTACGAGATCGGTGCGAAGATGTCTGCCTACTGGGCCAACTTCGCCAAGACCCTCAACCCTAACCAGGGTGGCTCTTACACTGGCAAGGGCAGCCTGCCTCGCTGGAGCCCCAACAGCCCCAACGGCACCCAGATCGTCATGGAGCTGGGTAACTACTTCGGCAATGTTCCCATTGCTCACCCCGACCAGGTTAAGTTTATGATGGACTACTTCCACCAGCAGATTCCTTACTAGATGTGGATCGTAGCGTGCTGCAGCGTGCCGCTTGCATTTTGTGGAGCAGTGCTCCCATTTCATTGCACCAGACATAGTTATTATGTCCCGTCCGTCTGTCTGTCACTAGACATTGACATTCTATGCACTATATTCGCTTCTTATCTTTTCAGATTTTGTGATAATACATTTTGTACATGTATCAAAATTATTTTCTACTACTTTCCATTCAATGCTCCATAGTACATAGCATAACCGACGTAGACTACCATAAGACCGCCAGGCTACATACATAACGAAACACTCAAAGCGCCCAAGTAAACTCATCATCTCCCAACTGCCCAAACAACTCATCTAACGACAATTTCTCCAGCTCATGCGCATGAACATCCGGCATATACCCCTCGCTGCCACCACCAACCCCGCCCACACCCCTCTCTTCCTGCCCTACCGACGGCTCATCTTCACTAAGTGGATGCATGAACTGCGTTGTAACGCGCATCCTAGCACCGGGAGCTGCCGGCCCGGACGATCCCGACGTTTCCGTTGGACAGATTTTCGGATCGAGTAGATCCCAGAACAGCGATGGCTGGATAGTGATCGTCGTTCCTTTCGTTATCGTTGCACCTTGATTTTCAGAAGATATAGACGGGTTCGTAGTCGCGACAGAAGCCGACGCCTGAAGTGCATGGAGTGTCTTAAGCCTATGCGAAACGTGCGGCCAGACCGTTGACATTCGAGTTAATACTCTCTCTGCGATGACGAGATGTCCGCGTGCTTTTTCTCCAATTCCTCTGTCCCTGGCGAACTGGAAGATCCATGATATAGAAGCAGTGGCTGCTACTAGATGGGCTATTAATGGGTCGTGGAGCGGTAGGTCGAAGTTCTCCCATGCTTGAACGAGTCGAAATACCCATTCGGAGTGGAATAAGGTATGGTCTACGGTTTGTTGGAGGAAGAGACGGGACTGGGAGACGCCGCGGTTCCCGCGTAATATGACGAGGTGGATAAAGGGGTGGTTCTGAATTGCGACGAGGGCGTGGCAGAATATTTGCATAGATATCCAGGAAGTCCAGTATTCCTGGTGGGTGGAGATCTCAGTGCGGGTTCGTTTGGTGAAGGCAACGTTTCGGAGGAGATGGGATTCTGGGAGTTGGGTTTCGTGTTCGTTGCGTCTGTGGTTGAGCTTTGAGTAGGTGGAGGATAGGGACCAGGGGGTTTCTTCGTTGAGGTTAGGATTCGTGCGGATGCTGTGGAGGTAGGAGGCTGTTTCGCCCCAGATGATCATTAGTTGGATGCCGTAGGCGACGATTCCAAGGTCGTTGGTTGGGTCGGTGGTGTCGAAAATGTCGGCTTGGGTGGGTGATGCGGAAGGGAGCGGGGGTGGGACGGGTGCGCTGGGCGGGTAGGGATATTCGGGGGATGTTGGGGTTTGTGGTGGAGATAGGATGGAGATTTGTGGTGTGAAAATGCTTTCTAGGATGCGTATACTCCAGTGACAGCGGGAGATTGTGACGTCTCTGGTTTCTGTTTGGTTGGTGTTGTTGAGTTGTAGGGTTCGGAATGCTTGGAGTCGGGATGCCATTCCGATTGTCATGCAGGCTTGGGCTTGTTTGGCTTCTATTTGGGGATTAGGACAGGTCTTCAGGTTAACGTAGGAATGCATACCTTTGATGTGCCGTAGGGCTAGCAAGCACAACGACTGCAGTACTTCCACTTGTGGTATGCCCTCGATGGCCATTTTTATGACTGCCTGTTCGGCGGACTGAGAATAGAATTTCCGAGCTTCTATCTCTCTGCCATGGTAGAATCCATGACCTGAAAATGGTAGTATAAGCGTTAAGAAACTCCATAGAAGAAATTCTGGCGCTTTAGCCAGATCCGACTGGAGGGTGTTCATGTTGAATAGCGGTAGTGGCTGCAGATGTAGCACTTTTCGGTACACTTCTGTAAAGTGTTGTAATGCCTCTGTGGGTGGATGTGGACTTATCTAGTTAGCCAATATACCGATTTTCAGTAGCACTAGGACACTTACTTTGTTGGTGAGAAGGTAGACATATCACTAGGACTTTCTCGCACGGGAACCTGCCAGTTCAGCTCTCTCTGCGAGGTACTATTGCTCTCAGGAGTCCCCGGTGATGGTTCGCCATTTCTGCTGGAGCGTGCGCTGACAATATATCAGTCGATTGTACAGGGACATATATGTAGGGTAAAGGATATACGCACCATAGCGCACCATACAAATCATTAACCTGCGACTCGAGTATCCGAAGCCGATCTTGGGTAGCTCTTCTGGTCTGACATTAGGATCAAGGTGCGTTCTGGCTGCAGAATGGCTCACATACGCATACGCTTTTGTCACCCTGCCAGATGTGACATTTGCTCGCTCTCTGAGTGAATAAACGCATTGGTGGTTTAATCTTTCGCAGGTTGAGCAAACCGGCCTCTCTCCAGGACATTTCGTTTTTCTGCGTCTGTCATAGAGTCAGCAAGTCTAGCCATTTCCCGATGAACAAGAGACCCTACCGACATGGCTCGCAAGCCTGTCGACTCCGTTCTCGGGGCTCAGAGGATCGATCCATGCTATCGGTAAATTCACATTCCGCTATCTACTCCTGCCATTAGCCGGGGAAGTAGCCGATCGATCTCGGCGTCGGGGCAAATTCCGGGCTGCGTTTTGCCGACCACGTGAGCGGAGATTCCGCCACGTGCTTATATTTTGGGACTAGTTTATACCCGGCTAGTGGCGATCTCGCTTGGGTTTCCTTATGGGTATGTTTGAATCTCATCTTTTGGCTGGATGAAGGACGTGTGTCAAAACAGGGAATGCGACTTTGGAGGAATATATTGCTCTAAAGGAACCATTTCTAGTTCCATCTTCCATCATTAACTTCGTGATTTATCATTCATCAACCTCATATTTACATTCTCCACCATGAGAAGGCATTGATTGACACTTTACAATTTGGCCTTCTCATAAGGAGTCAACTCCCGTCTCGCAGGTCCTGCGCGGCTCCCATCACCCAGGAAAGTATCGTCCTGGTTCTGGTATTCCATCCGGAATCGCCACTTCTGAGCGAGGTTCTCTGGCAGGTCCCGTTTGATCGCCCGCGACATGTATTCACCCAGGACGGGTAGGAACTTAAATCCACTGCGCATTGAACGTTAGCATTCAATCACACAAGCACGAATCGATACAAAAGCATAGACTCACTGTCCACTGCCTGCACCTCCAATAAACAAGTTCTTGAAATCCGGGTGGTAGTCCATGATGAAATCACCGGTCGGGGTATCCGTATACCAGCAGAGAGCCAGCTTCTCAAAGGGCCGGTCAGCTAGTTCAGGCAGAATCTCGCGCAGTCCTTCCCGGAGTCTGTGCTCGCCATCCGCTGGGACAAAGTTGATACGTTCACGAGGTGGGATCAGCGGGGGAGTCGAGATGTTACCCTTGGCGAGGGTGAGCTCTCCCTCCTTGGGGGTCCTGGTGTACCCCCACCCGTGAACAGCCATCTTCAGTAGGCTAGTATCTTCATGAGGAGGGAAGTTAAACCAGCCACTCGAGAAGTTGATATAAATCGGAAGCTCTTCGTACTTCTTCACCTCCTCTGGCGTGAGACGCATGAATCCCAGGACCTGAGCAGTAGCAATGGTAGAGTTGTACATGGGAACCAGGCTAGACCCCCATGCACCAGCTGCAAGAATGAAGTGATCTCCCGACACGGGGCTTCCAATAAGGGTTCGTACGGCCTTGATATTCTTGTCGGAATCGGTGTCGAACCCAACAACCGTACCCCGCCGGCCGCAGATGAATGAAACGCCAGCTTCGAAGCAATCATCACGAAGCTGGCTGATAGCCTTGTTGGCGTCTGCCCATCCTGCTTGGTTGTTTTGGTACCCAGAAAACGGGGGTGTGGCTAATTTTCCGCTGAGGACTGGGTGTAACCGCTTCGCGTGGTCCACGTCGGTTACGTGGGTCCATGGAAGGTTATACCTGTTGAGAGCTGCTTTGGTCCTCTCCATCCATGAGTCTTTGACGGGACCCATGCTTCCTGTCAGAATGAAAGGTCTGGGGTAGAAGATGCCCCGGTACTTCGGCTCCTGCCATTTTAAATAGGCTGCGTGAGAAATACGCAAGTAATCATCGTCGGCATAATCAAATCGAATTATACGAGAGATGTCAGAGCTGGATCCATCTGAAACCTGGGCGGATTAGTTGAGGCAACATTCATTGCGCAGAACGGAACTTACTGGGGGCATATGTCGGTCAAGGACCGTGATGTTCTTGTAGCCCTCGGTGGCGAGCTGGTAAGCTGTGGTGAGGCCAAATACGCCTGCACCGATAATCACAACATGGCTGTCTTTATCCATAACTACTGATATACTTCGGGGGGGTAATGGGATGGCTTGAAAGTGAATGTTTTTAGTGGAGCAATGGTTGTTCGATCAAAGCTTTCATGACTCCCTTAATAACTATGAGCGGAGGCCCAAAATCTCCTCCGATCCGCTCACGTGGTCGGGTGTCGGACTTGTCTGGATCGGCATCTGGATCAGAACAATGAGTATTGTCTACTTCGTAGTGTGGCGGTCTATCTCTGTGCTGGATTATGGACGTGGCGTTGAACCACCTCCACACTGCAATCGTGGTGCAGCCATCTTGGTCTACTGACCAAAAAACTTAATGAATGATTCCATGGCTTCCGTTGCCGGGAATGAACGCTTATTGAGATTGCCACTAATGTCAGTTGCTTCGTTAGCCGCTTGATGTAAAGTTGATTATTCGAATGTTCATTGATCACTATATAAATAGCAAGGGAAATGCGATGGTTGTTTACTTCAATTCATTACTTGCATCTTGTGGTACGAAGCGAATGCGGGCGCGGGTGCGGCAAAACGAAGAAAGAAAAAATAAAAAAGGCAAAAAGAAGATGTCCCTCGACCCGGAATCGAACCAGGGATTTTCCGGTTACAATTAACCATTACAGCCGGACGCCATAACCAACTAGACCATCAAGGGTTATCTGTTAGTACTGGCCTTTGCTCTTATTGATATACCACTAAACTCAGCTAGAATTCTCATCCCACTTTGTCAGCGATCACGACCATTTCAGCTCAGAGTAACTGGTATATATCCTGCCCAAATTTAGTCTATTGTCGTTTAATTATTGCTTCTGAGTCTTCTTAGCCTCTCTATCCCCTCAATACGTCATTTTTAAGCTTATTTTCCTGCTTGTGGCTCGCTCTCCGTTCCCCAATAGATCACGCCCCAGTCGTATCTGGTGAATATATATTGTCTCAGCTCACTTTTCCATGCCAGTGAGACAGCGATCGTGAAAACATGCGGTCTAGACGACAATCCCGTCAATCCCAGGCACCAAAAGAGCTAGTAATCGCAAAACATACCGAGAGGCGTTTTTTGTATCAGATAAGGGTCCCCGAGGCATCTTGGGTGACACCCACTTACCAACTGCCTTAGGCATCAGCACGAACATGTGCGGGGATCGGTAAATGACCTTGAAATGTTGGGTTGGGATGACCCTGATCAACACGTAAGCCATTCAGCTCCACCCAAGGAAAACCGAGCACCTAGAAAGATCGCACCTAGCGATTCTACTAATTATCTGCAGCCCCGTGGGTGGGAAATCGCTTCATAGGTCCATTCCAGAAATGGCATCATGTGACCGCTGTCATGGATACTCTTCTTCCTTTCCACTAACCTGGCGACTCATCCATCCTGCGCTTCATAATCTTGGCATAACTATTGAATGGATATATACTCCAGCTTTTGCGACATGGGTATTCCCAAGCCAACGACCATAATGCGATCGTCTTCCTAGCGCTTCACCCACTCGCAATCGGGGAATTAAACGAGGGGCGACAACCTCACCAGGATGTATCCAGGGTGCAATCCATTTGGACAGATACTGGGATATACTTTTGCCTTGTTCATAAACAAGTGCTAATATACTTTGGAACAGCACGCGTACCACGTTTACGTGCAGACCCTATGCTGCGTGAGAACCAAAAGAAAAGACACCTAACAACCAACCATCCCAGGACCCAGTGTTGTGCATACAAGACGAGCAATTTGAATGTGCGGTGAAGCTTTGTACCCCTCACCCAGATATTTTCAAGTCCTGTGGCCCGAACCCCTCAAATCGCTGAACCTGCTGAACCACAGGTATCCCAGGTTCAAGGCTATAGCGTGGGCCACTTTCTAGCTACTAGGACTGGGAACTTACTACCATCTTACTGCTAAATCCAATAACATAGAGTGGAATCCGGTGGGCCACAGTACAGAAACCCTTTGTCTTTGAAGGATTCGTCTAGCGTCACCAGGTGGCCTGCCGTATCCCAAGCTTTCAATGTACGTGCAAAGCGCGATTGACTCTAAAAGTCTTTTAGACCTAGAGGAGTTGATTAATGGGCTGAACCTTGAGGAGGAGTAGGGCCACAGTGAACTTGATCTAGAAGGATCTACCGATACCACATGGCTAGAGAATCGCGTTCAGGCTTTTCGGGATGATAGGGTAGATAAAATGCTCATTTTCGTAGACCGTACTCCTTTGTCTCGGAGAGACATCTGAAGTTCAAAATAAACAGCGGCGTTTAGGATGGAAATATTCACCGGAAACCCACGCGACTAGGTATCGGAAATATGGGCCCAAGGATCCACGAAGTGTCCTTAGATCCGGGGTGTAGTTAACTACATTACGCCCACCGCCAGAGTGCATAGTCTATCAGGAACTATATTAAGCAGCTAGCAGATTAGAACATCATGGATGGCGAAAGAATGCTTTCCAGCGAGCAAGGGTTGCTGGTGATACAATCTCAAGGAAATAAGTGACGATATACCGATCTAAACGATAACCAGCCGCTCGGATATTCTGATTCATAGGTCTGCACAAGGCGCTGAATATCCTCCAAACCAGCAACTCTCTGGCGAGCAATGAAAGCAGCCATTTTACCTCGCATGAGAAAGACCGGCGCTATAATACAGATCGTCTGCACTCCGGCCCCGGTATTGATGGATATCTGCCTTCTGTTCGCTGAAAGCTCTCTTGGGCTGCTCTGGTACCCTGAACCCAAATTTGGGAGATTATGGACATGTGTTGGGTAGTCACAATCTTAACAACTTCGACAATGTCAACCTCGACATGTAGTGCGTTGACACAACCCGTAATCTGGGCCAGTGTGAACAAAGACATTCACATCATTACTGATCAATCTGGTATTCGGAATTATCGAACTAATGGCTGTTCTGGCACCGCCGGACCCAGAAGAGACGGAAGCTCTGTATACGATTTGCTAATTCCCTTATCCAGTTGAACAGGAGACAAAGCTCCTCCTCTCCCAGACAACCGAACGACCGCTCTTCCACGACACGAATTGTCATAGGCCATTTCATACACGGTCAGAAGACCTCCCATACTTAAGTCTCTCCGATCGTACGGTTGCAGGCGACACCACTGAGCAGGGGTCTCTTAATTGCGAAGAGAATGAAGGCAAGCCGGGTCGACGTTGTTCCGACAGGTTCTCATATACTACGTTCTTGTCCCACGCTTCTTCCACCAATTGAAAGGACCGAAAGTACGACGCATTGTTACAGCTATAGAGCGCACCTTAAACTGGCTGAGTCCAGAATAGACCTAATAATCCTGATCGTTTAGACATCAAGCATACTTGATAAGAATGATAGGCATAATGAGGATACATATTGAATCACACTAGCTGAAGCGATGATATTGATATTAAAGGAGTGTCAATGATGTGCTTCATAATTTAGTAAGCCATTTGTAATGATTTTGTGGCTCCCCAATAATGGGTCTTAAGGGTTCATGGGTTGTGAATGGGCTCCACTAAAATAGTGCGTCACAGTCCAGGGTTAGCAGATAAGCCACGTCCAAAATCAACTGCTGGGTTAAGACATGTAGAAGTAAGGTACGTAATATGCAAGGCTGTGAGGTTACTACGGAGTATGCCGATTCAATGCGGGTACCAAGCGACTGATTCTGGACCGCTGTTGGCTGATCAAACCACGCTGTGTTGCCCCCAAACGGGCGCTTTGAAAAGAACAACAGCTCAGGTTCGGATATTCCGGGAATAAGCTTCCGCATGGATCATGAAATACGAGAGAGCCAAGCAGGAGTCTACCAATCGGTGTAGGTGGTGTGCGAGAGCTTGCATTGCAGTCCGATTGCGGATACATCCTGCCACATCACTCGGCAAACAATAATGGCCTGACCGTGCAGGATTCCAATGGTAATACGTTGATTTTCTGTCAATCGGATGTTTTGGGTTGTCAAAAGCCACACAGCAGAGATTTCACGCACAAGCTCTGGATCGAAGGATCGACCAGGGTATTAATCACGGGGAGGTGAAATTTTTCCTAGCGCAGAAAGCGATACTCAATACGTCCACCGACCAATGGAGCTGGGTAGCTAGGCCAATATAGGGAACAGTCTTAAAAAGAATGTGGCTCTTCGGCATAAATGGTCCGGGCTAGACAGCCGCAATTGGCCAACGGGTTATCATCACACCCGGCATTGGCCGGCTAATAATCAATACCATTGGCTGTGAGCCCCACAACAGAGATTATCTGATGCATTGGCCTGATTATCTGATGGCGCTTATCGCTTGGCCCCCATTTATTCGTTCACCATCGATTCCTGACTCTCACCCTCCAGTCTGCAAGCGTGGCTCCTGCGTGACACCACGAGCTTAGTTGCCACGCCATGGTGCTAGAGACTTTGGCCCCAAAGAGCAGTCTCCACATGAGCCATAGAAGAAGGAGAAAGAGAAAAGTTTGATGTTGGCGCTAATGCAGACCCAAAAGCCAAGTTGAATGGATGATTGACAGGGGAGACGATGGGTGTGGGAGGAAATGCTACCCACTATATAACCATCCGGCGATCGGCCCTTTTCCTTCCCCTTTTCTCTCACTCCTATCCCCATCGAAATTACTCATCTACTCACCTGCAGAGATAATATCTCATCCAGCTATCATGGGTGTCGTCGTTGACCGACTTAAGGGTCGCAAGACCAACCATGTCGTGGATGATCTTCAGCCAGTAGAGCAGCTTCCGAAGAATTCCCAGACGGATGGTCCATCTGCTAACCTGGGGCTCTCCGAGAAAGATGCCCAGCCTGAAGGGGTTTCCCAGGAGGCCCCGATCGGAGTGCAGAAGGCAGAAGCTGCTGCGCTAGTCTGGAGCAAAAAAGCCATTTACGGCACTTACGCCTGGTATGGAAATTACAAGGAAGCATATAGAAGAGTAGTACTAATGTTATCCTCAGGATCTGGGTCTGCTATTTTATGCTTGCGCTTCATGAATACATCAGTACCAACGTCCTCTACTATGCTTACTCGAACTTCTCCCACGCCTCGCAAGTCACTACGGCCTATATCTTAGCCACCATCATTGGTGGAGTGCTGAAGCTGCCCATTGGAAAGCTTCTTGGAATTTGGGGACGTGCTGAAGGCCTGATCGTCTTCGTCATCGTCTACGTTCTTGGATTGATCATCCTCGCGGCATGCAATGGCCCCAATGCCTTCGCTGCTGGCTATGTCTTCTACTGGATCGGTTACGATGCTATATACCTCATTCTGGAGATTTTCATCGCTGATACATCCGGTTTGCGCAACCGAGCTTTTGCGTTTGGCTTCTCCACCACGCCTTTCATCTGCTGTGCCTTTACCGGTTCCCTTGCCGCCAACTCCTTTATCAAAACTTCAGGCTGGCGCTGGGCCTATGGCGCCTTCGCCATAGTCCAGCCCTTCGTCTTCGCGCCCCTCATTTTCGTCTTCAAATATTATGAGCGGAAGGCCTACAAGACCGGTGTTCTAGTTCGCCAAGACAATGGTCGGACCTGGTTCCAGTCGTTGATCCACTACATTCACGAATTCGATGGTAATCTTTTCCCTCTTACTAGACAAGTTGCGAAACCTAAAAAAAGACTCTAACATCACCTTGACAGTTATCGGTGCCTTCATCCTCATGGCCGCCTTCGTACTCTTCCTCCTCCCCTTCAGCCTAGCTAGCTATGGCCGAACAGAATACCATAACGCCGCCTTCATCGCCGAAGTGGTCATCGGTTTCGTTCTCTTCTTTGTCTTTGCAGCCTGGGAGAGATGGTGTGCCCGGGTCCACTTCATTCCCTACGACCTTCTCCGGGACCGCACCGTCCTCGGCGCCTGCCTCCTTGCTGCAGTCGTCTACTTCAGCTTTTACTGCTGGGACAGCTACTTCTACTACTTCGTAATGGTCGTTTACAACCTGGACGTAACCAAAACCGGCTACATGACCTCCATTTACACCGTTGGATCGTGCGTCTGGTCCCCCGTCTTCGGCTTCTGGATCCGCATGGTCAAGGAGTTCAAGTACTCGTGTTTGTGCTTCGCGGCGCCGCTGATGTTCTTGGGTGCCGGGTTGATGATTCATTTCCGCGGTCAAGATGCAGATATTGGTTATGTCATCATGTGCCAGATCTTCATTGCTTTCTCTGGTGGTATGTTGGTCATTGGTCAGCAGATGGCGGTGATGTGTGCGTCGAACAGGGATGGAATCCCGATCTTGTTGTCGATGTTGGGTTTGTTCAATAGTATTGGGGGCGCTATTGGGTATGCGGTTTCGGCGGCGATTTATACGAACACGTTCACGGATGGGTTGAGGAGGGCGCTGCCCGCGGAGGATCAGGACTTGTTCGAGACGTTGTACTCTGGGGGTTATTTGTCGCAGATGAAGTATGAGCCTGGGTCGGCGGTCAGGGATGCGGTCAATTATGCGTGGGGATATATGGAGAAGTACGAGGCTATTGCAGCGACTTGTATTTTGGTGTTGATGTTTCCGGCGGTGGGTATGTGGAGGCATTATAATGTGGATAAGAAGCAGAATAAGGGGACGATGATCTAGGCTGGCCTGTTAGCTGATATGTCTAAAGTAATATTTAATCGTTAGATAGATAGATAGTTTGGTAACAGCTTCGACTGTGATGTGACTGATCATGGAGCATGTAGTCAATCTCGACCCGAAGAGGCAGACCTATAAACGAAATTTGCTTGATATACCGGAATCTTTCACAAGATATGCAGGGATGAGAAGTAGCACCATTGGCCATGGATGGACGGTTGGACACATTGAAGAGCCACAAGAAAAACTTGGGAATGTTACACCGCATCTAACGTGACAGCTTAATGGATATTCATCTACGATCGCAACACAAGCAAAGTTTTCTATCCTACTTATCCTTGAGGCCAAATCTCACTCCCTAGAACATATACTAACCTTGTAACATATTCCTATCGTCGACCTGGATTGAACCTAACCTGTGCCCGATACCGGAACTAATCCAGTATAATCACCTAGCCAAAAATGCGCCGCTTCGAGAGAATTACCCAGGTAGTTGAGCTTGTCGAAGAGTATCGCCGGGGTGGTTACCACCCTGTCCACATGCATGACATCTTTGACCGGAGATATGAAGTTGTTGGAAAACTAGCCTACGGCCAGTTCTCGACAGTCTGGCTTGCAAAGGATAAGACTAGTACCCATCAACACGTGTCCTTAAAGATTTTGAAAGCAGATGCTTCTGCAGATTCGAAGGAGCTTCTGATACTTCGTCATCTGGCGGCGTCCCAATTGGATCACCCCGGGAAATCACACGTCGTTGAACTACTTGATCACTTCTATCATACAGGTCCGAATGGAGTTCACCTATGTCTGGTTTTTCCGGTAATGATCTCGGACCTGCAAGAAATAATAGTCACATGGACGCCAAGACAGGCGGGATATGTAGAAACCATGTCACATCAGATTCTCTTGGGGCTCGATTTCCTCCATAGATCTGATATTGTCCATTGCGGTAAGTTAATACAAGCCAGAAACAACCTGATAATTACTAATGACCGCTTTCTGTCTGCCCGAGCAGACCTACAACCAGGAAACATGCTGGTCGCAGTCACTGACTCGATGAACGACACCAAAGCTTTTCTGGAGCCACCACAATTCAGCCCAGTCAGATGGCTTGAAGGAGTGACGAAAGATGACAGTGCCCCACAGTACTTGATGCCTTCACAGAGACGTTACAACCAATTGAAGAATGTCCAGCACTCCAGCCTTGTGGTCAAAATCGGGGATTTGGGTGGCGGTAAGAGACAAATCCATTCCTACACAGAATGTTGTGTCTAGTCGCTGATATACCCCTTTATAGCTCAATTCCGTAGACAGTGCAACGAGAGGCCTGTAACACCACTGTCACTACGCGCCCCTGAGATTATACACGGGAGCCCTTGGGACTGGGCCATCGATATCTGGGCATTGGGGTGCTTGGTAAGTGTCTTTTATCATCTTTCCTCCTTATAACAATAAGGTGCATCTGCTAACACTGACCAGATATTTGAAATAGCAACCAACGAGCCACTCTTTCCACTTTGTACCTTCGGTATACAACGAGAGGAAGTCAATAAGGAACATCTGGAACTTATTGATGAGAGAATGTGTGATCCTGCTGGTCAAGCTGGATTTGCTGCATATCTCGCTGAGCGGCTGCAGGATGATTTTGGGGCTGAGAATATACAGCGCCTGGCTAAGTTCCTTTTATTGATGCTGCGGGTAGATCGTGAAGAACGATGTTGCACCAAAGAGTTGCTGCAAGATGCATTTACTGTGAACGAGCACTGAAAGCTCTTGTTGAGGGCGGTAAATTTAGTTTAGTTTTACTTCAAAGGGTCATTCATTTCTAGGAATAGACCCAGTGACACTGTCCCTGAAAGTCTTATTAATGTCTCAAAGTTTGTTTTTCTTCTTTTTCTTTCTTTTTTCTTTCTTTTTTTTTTTCCGAGCCGTGAAGAGAGTATATTACACAAGAATTACTTTTTCTTACTAGTTAGTAACAGAAACCCAGGAAGGTTTTCTAATGCGAGAAGGAATGCGATCCTAGCGGAGCTGGAAGCTTATACCACATAGGACTGATAATATGACCATGGAAGCTTAGGAAAGTAATCATAAAATCCAGTAATCCCCGCACCATCGGTAGAAATCTAACAAGTAATAGAGTGGCTGCTGCAATAATGCGAATGCGTCGGTTCAATTAGTATATCAATGCCCAGATCTGCAGCGGTGCATGGGATACGTGTCGCGTTACTATGTCCTGGGTGCGCTCATATCGAGATAGCATGTACCGCCTCAGGCAATAACAATGGAGCTCCCCTTGGCTGGCTCTGAGCCGCATTCCAAAACTTCCACTCCATCTGACTCATAAGTCTGGCGATACCAAAGCCACTGGCGTCAATGAAAGGGTAGACCGCCTGGCACCACTCGAACTCAGCCTTATCCCCGCAGTCAATATAACATTTGGACGCCTGTGAAAGTCCCAGAAGTACGGATCGCACAGCCAACATCCGATTTTCAGGCTGCATGCAATATGCTACGGAGCGGCAAATTTCTCTGGCATAGAACACCATGCGGCTCGGGTCCGGGTCTCGCAACAGGTGAGTCTCGGTTTGATAGATTACGCGGCGGATTACCAGTGAAGCTACCCAGAACAGGTGGTAGATTTTGGCTGCTTCGAGGCTTTCGAAGTTGTATGGTGCGAGACCTGGATCCAGGGGGAGAATGCTGGGCTCCTGTCCCAGGCTTTGCCTGCTACAGGGGGTAGGTTTGCCGTCTAGCCTGTGAGCGGACATATGCAGCCAGTCTACCCGCAGACGGGCCTCAAGGTTGAAGCACCGCTGCAGTAGTGCGTGGCATGCGTGTTCGCGATCGTGATGCGATTGTCCTATGAGTTTACACAGATCTCTGCGTAGAGCTATGCCTTCGGCAATCACTTCGAATAGCTCATCGACAGGGCTGTCTTTTCGGCCGAGATTAAGACATTCAACGTCCACATGCATACTGCATGGGGTGTTAAGGGTGAACATTGCCTATAATAGTGTTAGTAAGTGCATCACCCAGGGGGACTTAAACTGACCGCCGCCCACTTGTGTCTCCATAGGATCGCGTCGATGAGAGTTTGATCACACCGGGTAAAGTCGTGCTGCTTTAACATCGCTGTAGCTCCCTGTATGTGGGCAAGACAGTTACGCAATACCGTCTCACTATTCTCCATAGTCTGTGGCTTGTCAGAAGAACTGAACCTCTTGGCCCGGATTGAACCTACCTCGTAAGCTTGGAAGACAATGGCAGAGTAGAGAGTAGTAGCTGTTGGCGGACGATTAACCTGCAAGATCTGTAGCATCGCATGAAGAGCACTATTGTAGATTTCCAGGCCATAATGTGCCAACCGACCATCCCTGGTCTTCTTACCCAAAAACACAGAGGCCAGGCCAATGACCGAGCGATCCAGCAGGTCTGATTTGCCGGCCAAGGTTGGGAAGCGCGCCATTAACGAGTACCAGCTATCGACCCTGCCAGTGGGGGACGGGCTGGAGGCGAAGAACGTGTGCATATAGGTCGCAAATAACTGGGTGCGAGCCTCGGGATTCATATTGAAGCAAGCAGGCAATGCCAGGAGCTGGAGCTCTCCAACCCGCCGGGCTTCGGGTAGCTTGATCTCCGCATCGCGCGCACCCTGGGGTTCAAAGCTGTGGTGGATGAAGTCCCGATCCTGGTAACCGGGGCAAGACGCACCTCCTCTTTTGACACAATTGGAGCATTCGGGTTTTTCTAGGTTACACTGCCAGGATTAGCCATCGATTAGCGTTACGATTGAAGGACTGACCTTGATCTTGCGCTTCTTACAGGCTGCACAGGCGCGTGATGTGAAGGGTATGCCACCCATATCTGGGGTACAATGTCTGGTGTACCTATGGTTGGGGAGGACGAACAGTTGGGTCGATGCAAGGAGATGATGAACGAGAATCTCCGATGCTCAGGTTGTTCATTGGTTGGTCACGTTTCACGTGCTACCCTCAGCCTCAATTCATGCGACATGTCACATGCGGTGATTATAGGCGAATATCGACTAGTTTAGTACTGTGCAAGTGAATAGATTGCTGCATTACCAATTGGTTGAGGGAATATATTTGACGGCGTGACTTGACTGCCTTGCTACCACGCAATTCAGCCTTGCGGACCCTTTCAGTACCTAAAGTGGTCGCGGACGGGCCCCGCGGGGAGCTCCGGGTCAGTGACTAGTAGCTTGGTGTCTCTAGTCTCATAGGCAAGGGGTTCCCTGTAGATATCCGCTTGCTGAGGAGTGGAGTAGAAAAGCGGCTTGTCATGATATCGATTGTGCATTGCAGATCGGCCAACTGCACGTCCCGCACCAATAATCTATGCCCATAGGGCTTTGAATCATGACCGTTAACATTATTGCCTATCTATATCAATTGTGTCAGAAAAGAAGAAAGTACATACGACCACAGGGTGTGGAAAACAGGGCTTCCCGTCCGCTCAGCCGTACTTAAGCCACACGCCGGGAGGTTAGTAGTTGGGTGGGTGACCACCAGCGAATCCCTTCTGTTGTATGTTTTTTCTTCCGTTTGGAGCAATATTTTGCTGCTCTATTCGACTATCGCTCTTCAGCGCTCGGTGGGTGAATTATAGGATGCTTTTGCGGGAAATTCGGGTTCAGTGCCGACATCCAACCACACAACGACCGTCTAGTCTAAGCTTCAACTTTTGTCACACGTTAGATCGCTCGTCCGATCGCTCGTCCGTAAAGGAAGTGGATTCTTTGTTCTCTTTATTCGGTTTGATATCATTGATGGGTACTATTTCGACAGAGGACAAGGAAGTATTGGCCCAGTGGTGCGGAATGTGAAATGTGTCTCAAATTCGGCGCGGAAGTGGTCCGCCCACCCACTGAAAGGCTGAAAGCATCCTAACGTCTAATCGGGTTCGTATCAGAAGCAGTTAAGCTTTGGTGCACCCGGGCGGGCCCTGTATTGGGCTGAAAGTTGGTTGGGTGAACGGGTAGTGGGCCGAATTAAACAAAGGTTGGAGAGTGAGGAGGATTCAATGTGTACCCTCACTCGACAAGGAATGAGAGACTCCTTGCAGCACAAAGAAATGAAAGTATGCATGGCCGAGATTAGCTTTCGCAAAGATAGGGGTTAGTTTCCCACAAGGGAGGTTCGGTATATGGAAACATAACCGACCCGGTCACGAGAATGCCGCTGACCTAAGTAGCCATCCTATCGGCACTATGGGGGTTATTGTGCGGACTGAAATGCCGATATATGGCGAACTAATATTCCAGTCCCTCTCGTCTGTTTGAATCGCTCGTCGCATTATGGATGACACAATGTACGTGCCAAATAGCTTCAAGCCAGCTGCCTCTGCGTAGGGATCAGTTCGCAACGGGTTACCCCCGGCTTCTTGGTCGCTTTCATCTCCCAGTAATCTGTGAGTATCTGGACTACATTTGTTGCGATTGATGCTGACAACACGCCCTGTTCAGGGTCATATGTGGAATTTGTATCATGTTTGTTACCTTCAAGTACTACGTGCCCACATCTTGAATGACATGGGTAGACAAACTAGCTTGAGAACAGAGGATTCTAATGTGCTGTGCGAGCAGCAATTCATGTGCTCCAGAGCCTTATCAGATACTATCGGAGCGAGCATCCGATAACCTGCGATAAGACGCGGGGTACGCGATACTGACAGGAAGCCCTACTACAGACAAGGCAGTTCTCTCCGCTGACTTTCCTGATAAACTGTGAGATTTGCAGTGTCCTGCCGAAGATGAGGGGTGGGAGGGGAAATCTTGGAGATAACGGGCCGGTGACTTTCTCCACCTTCACCTCCACTCTCGGCCGATGAGGCCCGTCTCACGATCTGTAGGCTTGACATATGAGTTGAATGATGCCACAATTGTGGTTTCATCCACATTCAATGACCATATTCGTGTTCATTATTCATAATGCCAAGTGTAGAACCTCGACAGAAGCTGCGGATCTCTATAGGTCTGTTGCGCCACATTCAACCCGATAATGCTGCATATACTATATCAAGCGACTGACCGACCGTACAGATCGCGGAGGAACGTTCACCGACTGCATTTGCAAAGTCCCCGGTAAGGAAGATATCGTGATGAAGATTCTATCTGTCGATCCCAAGAATTACGATGATGCCCCGACGGAAGCCATCCGCCGCGTGTTGGAAATTTACTACGAAACGAGCATTCCGCGAGGAATAGGCTTGGATACAAAGGATATCGGTGGGAGACAATCTTGAATTACGACCCTTTCTTCAGGCTAATCTTACGTTCAGAGTCAATACGCATGGGAACAACCGTTGCGACAAATGCACTGCTAGAGAGGAAAGGCGAGCCCACTGCCCTTCTCATCACGGAGGGCTTCAGAGACTTGCTGGAAATCGGCAATCAATCGCGACCCTTCATGTTCGATCTCTCAATTCGAAGACCTGAAACACTATATTCCGAGGTTTTTGAGGTGGCAGAGCGCGTGACCCTGCGTAACTGCACCGACACCGACTTGCGAAGCATGGACCTCTCGTCGCCGCCGGTACTACGAGAACTCACGGGTACATCGGGAGAAACTGTCCAGATAATAAAGTCAATGAATCTCGATGCAGTGGAGGCATACTTGAGGAATATATACGCAGACGGGTACAGGTCCATCGCGGTATGTCTGATGCACGCCTACACGTTTCCCGATCACGAGCTCCAGATCCGGGACCTGGCGCAACAGATCGGCTTTGGGAATGTCTCGCTCTCGCATGCTGTATCGCAAAGGACTAAGATTGTTCCTCGAGGCAACTCTGCTCTCATTGACGGATATCTTACACCGACAATCGAACGATATCTGAAGCAGTTTTTGACCAGTTTCCCAGATATTGCCAAGTCGGATACCAAGCTGGAATTCATGCAATCCGATGGTGGACTGGTCCCTGCGCATAGACTTTCCGGACTGCATTCGATTCTTTCTGGCCCGGCTGGTGGAGTGGTAGGGTATGCTCGTACCTGCTATGACGAGGTCAGAGAAGCCCCACTCATTGGCTTCGATATGGGAGGAACGAGCACGGATGTTAGTCGCTATGACGGGACATTGGATCATATATTTGAGACCACTACGGCGGGAATCTCGATGCAGACCCCACAACTCAATATTAACACGATTGCTGCCGGTGGAGGGAGCATCCTATTCTGGCGCGATGGGTTGATGTCTGTTGGCCCGGAAAGTGCCTCTTCGGATCCAGGTCCTGCGTGCTATCGCAAAGGGGGCCCATTGACCATTACAGATGCCAATCTGGCTTTAGGAAGGTTGCTTCCGGAGTATTTCCCTTCTGTATTCGGTCCTAACGAGGACGAGCCCTTGGACCGTGATGTTGTTATTGCCAAATTCGAAGCTTTGACGGCAACGATTAACCAAGATACGGGCAAGTCAATGAGCTGGGCGCAGGTGGCGCAGGGGTAAGCTTGTCGCTGGGATACGAGATATGATTGAGGCTAAAATGCGTGCAGCTTCCTCGACGTTGCGAATTCCGCCATGTGTGGCCCAATTCGGAGCCTGACAGAGGCTCGCGGTTACGACACAACGAAGCATCACTTAGCATCCTTTGGTGGAGCGGGAGGTCAACACGCCTGTGCCATTGCCGAAATTCTTGGTATCCAGAAGGTCTTGATCCACAAGCACTCCTCGATTCTCTCTGCCTATGGTATCGGCCTGGCCGATGTCGTGCAAGAAGGCCAGAGGCCCTGCGCAAAGGCATACGATCCATCGAACCTCCCGTCAATATTAGCGGACTTGGAGGAACTCGCTCAAGCCACCAAAGATCTCTTAGGCAATGACGGGATACTGAACGTGGACGTGGACCGGTTTCTTAACATGCGCTATGACGGAAGCGAGACTACCATTATGATTGCAGTGGACCAGACCCATGATATGTTGCAGACATTTGTCAAAGCACACCATCAACAATTTGGCTTCACGCCTACAGATCGGAATGTATTCGTTGACAGCATTCGAGTTCGGGCCATAGGTCGAGGCTCTTTCGCTGCCCCTTCGCCTGATATTCCGGCTTCAGTCCTAACGAAGCCTTCCGTACCCGCAGATAAATGCCCTGCTGCTGAGGCTGCCAATAAGGTTTATTTTGATCAGCTTGGATGGACAGACACACCAGTATACATCCTCAAGTCTATCCCTCTCGGACAGAAGGTCAAAGGTCCGGCACTTGTGGTCGATGAAACGCAAACGATACTCGTGGGCCCAGGCTCATCAGCAACATCCGAGCGGGACAAGCTGATCCTTGACATCAACGTTTCCGAGAAGGGCCGCAACGTTACCACTGAGACTATCGACCCTGTCCAGCTCTCCGTCTTCCGCCACCGTTTCATGAGCGTCGCGGAGCAGATGGGCCGCGTACTGCAACAGGTGAGTGTGAGCGCGAACATCAAGGAACGGCTTGATTTCAGTTGCGCTGTGTTCAGTCCGGATGGGTCTCTGGTCGCAAACGCCCCCCATGTGCCTGCGATGATTGGTAGCATGGCCTTTGCAGTAAGGGGTCAGATCGAAGAATGGAAGGGGAGGTTGAAGGCGGGAGATGTTTTGTTGTCTAATGCACCTGGTTCGTATGAGGGAAATTTTACCATCCACTCACCGTGCTAATCAGTCTGTTCAGAATATGGGGGTACTCACCTCCCAGACCTCACTGTTATTACTCCCGTATTCGATGCACAGGGGAAGGATATCATCTTTTGGACAGCTTCACGAGGCCATCATGCTGATGTACGTGCACCCTTCCCTCCAAGTTGTATCAATGTTTCCGGCTAAGATGATTAGATCGGCGGTATCCTGCCTGGCTCGATGCCTCCATCCTCCAAGGAACTTGCCCAAGAAGGAGCTTTGTTCAA
Source organism: Aspergillus vadensis CBS 113365 (assembly GCF_003184925.1). Classification (NCBI taxonomy): domain Eukaryota; kingdom Fungi; phylum Ascomycota; class Eurotiomycetes; order Eurotiales; family Aspergillaceae; genus Aspergillus; species Aspergillus vadensis. The sequence goes on from NW_020292074.1 coordinate 39,508, forward strand.
GTCATTTCTATTGATCCGAGACGGCGTTCTGGACGAAGGCGGACTTGCCCGGCTGCTTTGCGATGAGCCAGCACAGTATCCTGGCTCCAGTGGCACCCGACGGTACCAAGACAATGTGACGGACCTGAAAGCCCAAGTGGCCGCCAACCATTGTGGCATCCGGCTCATCCACCAGCTGATTGAGGAGTACTCGATGGAAGTTGTTCAGGTGAGCCAATCATACCAATAATAATTCTAACTCGTCAGACCAGACAACTCACAAGCATGTCTGCTAGGTATATATGAAAGCGATACAATCCTCCGCCGAGCTCGCCATCCGCAATCTCTTCAAACGTCTCGCGCGCGAGTTCCATCAAACAGAGCTGAAAGAGATTGACTACATGGACGATGGAACACCGATCTGTCTCAAAGTAACACTCAATGAGGCCGATGGTTCAGCGGTATTCGACTTCACAGGCACTGGACCCCAAGTCTACGGTAAGCCGATCTTTCACCACCACCACCCACATGTGACTAACCCTTATTGACCACCGCGGGAATTCTAAGGCAATTGGAATGCCCCTATAGCCATAACATACTCATCCATTATTTTCGCCCTCCGGTGTATCGTCGACTCCGACATTCCGCTGAACCACGGCTGCCTCGCCCCCGTGACCGTTCACGTCCCCAAACCCAGTCTTCTCAATCCAGCTCCAACCGCTGCTGTCTGCGCCGGTAACGTCCTCACCTCGCAACGGATCGTTGATGTAATTTTCAAGACCCTCCGCGTCTGTGCCGCCAGCCAAGGCTGCATGAACAATTTCTCCTTCGGTACGGACGATTTCGGATACTATGAGACGATCGCAGGAGGTAGTGGAGCGGGTCCGACATGGTCCGGCACGAATGGTGTACACACGAACATGACGAACACGAGAATCACAGATCCGGAGTCTTTGGAACGACGGTATCCGGTTCTTCTCAGGAGGTTTTGTTTCAGGGGTGGTAGTGGCGGAGAAGGAAGGTATAGAGGCGGTGACGGGGTAGTGAGGGATGTCGAGTTTCGGATTTCGATGATGGCATCTATCTTGTCTGAGAGGCGGGTAGTGAAGCCATATGGAATGGACGGGGGAGAAGATGGTCGCTGTGGCAGGAACTTGTGGGTTAAAGGGGAAGACGGGGAGATTGTGTCGATTGGGGGAAAGAATTCGGTTGAGATGAGGGCGGGAGATCGGTTGGTTATTGAGACGCCTGGAGGGGGTGGGTATGGGAGCAAGAGTGATGGCGAGGGCAAGATTGAGAAAGATCAGGCCAAGGTAAATAGGGGATTTGTTCCCATCGCCAACGGATCGGTAGAGGCGGCTAGAAGTCTTGCTGAGCAGGTGTAGTAAGACTCCTGATTCTCAGTATACTACATACTACTGAGGCATCAGTCCACTTCTATACAGTCTAGAGGGTCCTAGAACGCTGCGGGGACCTATCAGGGATCAATAGCGCCCAGGCGTCCAATCGACCGAAAAGCCCTGCTGGGGGCTGTTTGTGGCGTAGTCTAGAATCAAATTGATAGGACTGACAGCTACAGAACGGTGTCCAGCTTATCGAGTGCTGATAAATGATCGCCGCCGGATCAGACCCTTGCTGGTTACTCCAACGGCGACTTCTCCAACTGCTGGGATGATCCGCGATAAGAAGCATTCACCATCTTGATTGGAGAGAACATGCAAGGAAAGCCCTTGTTATCACCCACATCCCGTTTTCGAGCAGCACCGGCCGTGCTCGGCGTCAGCTATCACGTCAAACCATGATAAGCCTATCGTTCTCCAAGAGGGTTTATATCTTTAGCAGCAGACAGTGCATGCATCATGTCGCATCAATCCCCATCACACCACTGTGTGAAAACCCATCATGTCTCACGAGCTTCGAGTCCTACCACCAGGTGCGGGCTATGGTATTGTCATCGGAATCGGTGGCATCTTCGCCCTATTCATGCTAGGTATTTCCTGGCTTCAAAATCGCTATACTCAATTCTCTACCCACCGCGCCGAAGAATTCAACACCGCGTCACGATCTGTCAAGCCAGGCTTGATCTCCGCTGGAATTGTCTCCTCCTGGACATGGTCGGCTACACTTCTAACCAGTTCGACTTTCGCATATTCCTATGGCGTCTGCGGACCCATGTGGTACGGCGCCATCGGTACGCTGCAGATCCTCCTCTTCGCCCTGATCGCCGTCAAAATCAAAGCAAATGCACCGGGCGCACACACCATGCCGGAGATCGTCCTCTCCCGACATGGCAAGATCGCCCACCTCACATACTTGTACAATGGTTTGGCTACGAATATGCTTGTTAGCGCCTGTTTGGTGCTAGGTGGCGCGCAGGTGGTGGCGGCAATCACGGGGATGAATGTGTATGCCGCCAACTTCCTTATTCCTGCGGTTGTCGCGGCGTATGTTATTGTCGGTGGATTGCGGGCTACTTTCATAGCGGATTATACTCATACCGTTATTCTGTTCATTGCGATACTGGTGTTCGGCTTCTCGGTGTCGGCTACGAGTGACCTGATCGGAAGCCCTGGGAAGTTGTATGATTTGCTGCAGGAGGCATCGCGAGATATGCCGATCGATCGCAATACTGATGGATCATATCTTGCATTTCGGTCCGTGGGTGGTTTGATCTTCGCTGTAGATATATTTGTTTCGGGGTTCAGTACTGTCTGGCTTGATCAAGCTTACTGGCAGCGAGCTATCGCGTCGCGACCGGAGTCATCTGTGAAGGCATATATGCTTGGAGGCGTTGCCTGGTATGGTGAGTGACAGAGCCTTCCCAAAACCCATGTCTTTTCACTAGGTACTAATCAACTTAGGCATTCCGTTCGGCTTTGCAACAGCGATGGGTCTCGGGTGCGCAGCCCTGACCAGCAACCCAGCGTTCCCAACATACCCCAACCCGTTATCGGCTTCTCAAGTCGACGCCGGTCTCTCCGCCCCAGCAACCGCAATCACCCTTCTCGGAAAAGGCGGCGCAGTACTCATGCTCATCCTCCTGTTCATGGCCGTGACTAGTTCCACTTCCGCTGAACTCATCGCCGTGTCCTCCCTACTAACCTTCGACGTGTACAAAACCTACATCCGCCCGAACACTGACTCTGCAACACTCGTGCGTGTCAGCCACTGGGGCATTGTCATCTACGCCATCGTCCTGGCGGCATTCTGCTCCATTCTCAATGCTGCAGGCGTCAGTCTCACTTGGCTCCTGACAGTACTGGGAGTGATTGTCGGCGGAGCAGCTATTCCTGTAGGACTCATTCTGCTCTGGGACCGCATGTCCACTGTTGCGGCTATCGCCGCCCCCTGGATCGGATTTGGCTTAGGTATCATTGTCTGGTTTATCACTTCGTGGAAGCGATCAGGCGGGATCAGCGTTGCGACTACTGGCGATGCCACAAATGCCGTGGCTGGAAACTTGGCCTCGTTTGGGGTGGGGACGATTTCCGCTGTGCTTTTGAGTTTGATATTCCCAGGGAAACGTGGCCACGACACGTCGGCAACGAACAGTATTACAGGGGTCCCTGTCGAACCAGAGAAGACCTCGACCGAGACATCAGCCAAGAAGAACAATGATGCCGAAATAGTTACAACGACTGCAACACCGAGTGAACCGACCACGCAACCGAAGAACGATATAATTGAGTATCTCGAAACTGAGACCATAGAGCCCATGGACCCTGCTCTGGTTAAAAAAGCTGAGCGATTTGCCTGGACAGCAAATGTCATCTTCATTGCGATTGCCGTGATCCTCGTTCCTTTCACCCTCTTCGGGACAAGGTATGTGTATAATAGGGAGTTCTTTACGGGATGGGTTGTTGTCTCATTCATTTGGGTCTGGGCGAGTGTGCTTATTTGTGTGATATACCCGGTGGTAAGTGATGTCTCCAACATCATTATGAGCATTGCAGAAGGTCTTTTTACTGACAGATGCGGGGTAGGTTGAAAGTGCTGGGGCTTTGCGGGATATTTCGAGAGGAATATGGAGTGATATCAGGGCGATTTGGGGGCATAGGAAGGAGCAATTGCGAACTGGACAGCCAGTATGAAGATAACATTAACATTGTAGATGACTTTGTCTAGAACTTCCGAGCAGAGGTGCAAAAGAGCCTGCTCTACAGGCTGTTTCTGAACTCCATGATTCCTTATTCTTCATGTATGAGGCATCAGTATATATTAACATCGAAAATCGCTACCCAAACCAAAGTAAATGAATCTTTCACTCCGAACACCACGCAAAGAGCTCCAACGCCTCAATCCCAAACTGCGCATACCTGCCGGACCTTAAGGAGTCTATCGTACTCCCAGTCAACCCACGCACCAATACCCAAGCTCGCCTGCTCGACCAACCGCGCGAACGAAATTGCATCATCGTCTTTGCGATACCCCTCCCGGCGATATGCCCTCGCAAAATTAAGCCACACCAGCGTCTCCGACCCAGGAACCACCGACCACCCCAAAGGCCTCTGCACCCGGGGTAGCACACTTAGACACCCCTCATCGTCATCCGAGACATCTTCGACCACCAAAACTTCCTCAAAATTTTGATACTCCATCATATCAAACACCGACGTGATGACCTTCTTCTCCCGCTCCAGTAGAGACCGGGGAAAAGCGAGGCGCGGGAGCGCAGGCGGGCTAGTCTTGTAATTCATGCCTTCGTATTCAGGGGCAAAAGCCAGATTTGGGCCTTCAGAAAGAAACTCTAGGTACCGAGAGTCCGGCACATATAGGGCATCGGAAGCCGGCTGGAAGGGCCGCGTGAAGTGGAAGCCATCAGTAGTCCAGTGGAAGAGGAGGGTTCCTGCTTGCTGACGCAGCCAGTTTTGCGCTACCGAATGCGCCTCGTGATTGACTAGGAACGGAGGCACGTCTACTTTCATAGTGGTGAGGCATGAAAGATTGAAGCTGAGGTGGAATTCATCCTTGGATACACTGTGGGCCTCCCAGCACCCCCTTTGGTAGATGTATAGGCCTTGGTGGATGGGGGTGGGGAGGGAGTGTTGCCAGATGGAGAGGCGGAGTTCCGGGGGGAGAAGGCTGAATTTGGGGAATTTGGCGGACGTATTTGGGGATTCTGGACCGAGCATGGTGATGAGATAATGATAGGAGGAACATTCAATGGCGGAGGAAGAGGGTGGTTTGACACGGGTGGAGGCGAAATGGATATGGCTGTCGTAGTCGAGATGTGGCCATATCGAAGATGCCGATTGCGATGGCTTTATTAAGTTCTCACCACCGGGCAAGCTTTCCCGCGGACAGGGATAAGCAGAGCCCCTGCAAGGTCAAAGGTTGACCTGATAGGTCATATCCTGAATAATACTAGTCCAGTGTGGGATCATCTTCTTTGCTTATTCGATATCTGCACGTGGTCTATATTTAACGCCCCGATGATCTATTTTGTAGATACAACTACAGGGTGTGGAGCACAGGGCTCCCCGTCCTCTCAGCCGCACTTCAGCCAACAGAATCCGCACAGTTAATAATCGATGAGATCTTGACTCGCAGACCATTTTCCTGAAACTATACTTAGGGGCTTATTACATTCATTGTGGGGAACGATCTGTTATGCACATTTCTCATAGGTTACCAACATCGCTGGTGATCGTCAATAGTCGCTAGTAGTCAATGGTCGCCAGTAGTAGTCAATGGTCGCTAGTAGCCGCCAATGGTTTCCGGCGGTCGTCAGCGGTCGTCAATGATTAAAACCCGAGAGATTCAACAAGCTGAAAGAGGGGCTTTTTGTGCTGTCTTAGAAGTTGTCGATAAATAGGCGGAGGGCCTTGCAATCTTATTCTGACTTCTGAATTTGTTTGTATCCAGCCTTGCCAAACTCTGAATCTTACTCGAACCACGTGTTATCGCATGACTATGGTCACAGATAAACTTCAAACTAACGGGAAACACCTTCTGGCAGTGTCTGGCAGTTTACCGTGGATTCACGGTGAATAATAAAGTGCGCTCATGGCAATATTGAATTATTCCAAATACTACAGAGAAATCGATGATTACATTTCAGACATATATTTCATTGTGTTAGATCACGTGACCACAGACGCTGTTGCGCACCAGCTCCCTGACCGCCTATTTTTCAAGAGTTAACAAGAAAGGCCTTCAGGCTGAGTGTTATAAGAGATAGGTTTAGACGAGTAAGCTTTCTAATAAAGATTATGTTGGGACAGATATCTCTCCGTCGCCTGGCTGACTAGTGCGATATATCGTTTTTGGTCTAGCGGTTAGTGCTTCGACAGATTACCTTAATATAGTTTCTAATAAGTAAATCATACAGAGGAAGAAGCATTAATTCAGGTTTAATATTTGGGGAGGGTGTGAGGCTGTCTAATACTAATTCTTAATTTATTTAAGACTAGGGACTAGTCCTCCCATAGGGCAAAAAACATGATGATTAGAGTCATTTTGCTTAAGGGAATACGCTGACGGTCCAGTACCGAAGTGAGACCTATGATAAGAGAAATTAGCAGTAGAACTACCATTGGTCAGCTGTTTCTCTCCCACATGGATGACTATGCATATACAAAGTTCCAGTATTACTCTCAAGTAGGTTTAGTATTTTAGACCTCACTGTTGGATTCAGAGACAAGAGTATAGTAGTAATAACAAATGTACAAAAGCTATCATAGGTTGCGTTTGCCATCCTTGCTTTTAACAAGTTAGAATTACAGTATGGCATTTATTATATTTGATGTAAATAAACATGATCTATAGAGATTAATTAGGTTGCGCTGACGCCGCCGGCGATCGCAACCTCTTATTGCATGTTTTTACATACTTCCTCGGTCCCTTCTTTTGCTCTCTGCTCTTCATTACGTGGTGTGTTGTTCTTCACTGCATTAAGCCATATATCAAGACACTGTCTTGTCCAAAGCGCTGGTGTTAGTAATCCTTGCACCATGCCACTAACACCATGCCACATCATCTTGCATAGACCCGACCGGGACAGATAACGTGCGACTTAAGTTATTAGGGATGAAGTTGACATCCGGACTTACTGTATCTATCTGCTTAGCCTTCGCTGAACTCACGATAACACAGTTTGGACACCATGTTGATGATGATGAGGAAATCTTGCCTGTCTGCCCATTATGCCAAGATTGATGTTACCAAAGCCAATATCAACAAGTGCTGTCCCCTATGTGACCGTTCGATGTCTTTCATGATACATGCGATAAGTGTACTTCCATCTCAAATGGCCATCTCTGTGAGGTATGCAGACACATGAGACTCAGATATATCGTGTATTGCGGAATAAGTATGTGGATGCGACAAAAGAGAAGCCAGAGAGCGGGACTGGCTGTAGGGCAGACTGCCTTTCGGGAACGTACGATCGATTGAAACAGCGATCAAGGTATTGCGAGACTTGCAGTGAGTGTATATTCGCAGCGGATGTAAAGAGTTTAAAAAAAGTGTGTATGACTTCGATCGCGATAGTAAGATCTATTTGCATGTCTTCTCGGAATAAATGCAGTCTTCTTGAAAAGAGTAAAATTTGGGTTCTTCGTTACACTACTATGTGTTGGTTCACTCAAAACCGGGGCCCCGGGTGATCATGCCCTACGTTAGTTATCACAAAGTGATTGGCTAACCAGTCTTTCAGATATTCTTTATCATGGTACTTCGGATGAACGGCAGTGGAACAAATTGATTTCACAGAGTATTCCAGCCGAACACATCAACTGGGAAAGGATATCTCACTCACTGGCTGCCTGTTTGCGATGCCAATGATTATGTCGACCATAAATATTCCTGTCACTTGGAAAACCCCCCAAGTCTATATTACCCGGTTTTCGTGTTAATCATCTGTCATTCCGACGCCATCTCGGCATGCCGTCATCTGAGAACCCGATATCTATGGGTTGACCAACTTTGCATTCTGCAGGATGAGGACATGATCCCCCCCCCCCCCCCCAAAAAAAAAAAAAAAAGGCATTGCAATTGAAAGCAATGGGGGGCATTTATGGTTATTCATACGTTACGCTGGTCGACCTGGTAGGCGTAGGCAGCAATGCTGGGGTCGATGCCAGACAGCGGGTCCGGTGATGGAGGCTTGTACCGCATCAAGATGGCGTATGTTGATGGAGTCCAAATCCAGAGTGGAGATACACGGAGGGAAATCTAGTTCATGAGGGACATTCTATTCGATGATCTCGGAGAAGCAATTACCCTTGCTCGGGATAAGAAACCAACATCCGATCCCGAATAGGAAGGCCCGGGATTTCCGACCATATGGCAAAATAACATGTCTATCACATTGAATGCGTGCAAATCGATTGAAATAATCTGGCTGCCTGCACAATGACATAGTTCTGGTAATTGAGATGAACTTGTCTATGACGATAAAGTGGAGTTTCATGCTAGCAGTGTGGTCGTGTGTGGAATCCATCAGAACAAGGCTTGAGGGAATTTCCACTCTATGCGAAGGTAGCCGACGCGGTGCTTCATGCCTCAAATACGTAGAATTGTACACCTTTTTTTGTGGTATGTTAGTCATTTGCGCCTAACAGAATACAAACAGACACAGACAAGACTCTTAGAAGCGTAAACATCCAGAGCGACGAACACCTCACGTGCATCCATACTGTTCGAGTAGCAAACCTGCACATCTTGACCCACAGGTTCAGAGTACTATAGAACTTAGAAGGTATATGTTCCTGATCCTTCCCGAACACCGAGGATCGACTCGGCCCTTGGAAGGATGGCGTAGCGTAGCATAGCTGGCTTAGTTGATCCTCCGGGCCGACCATCCCCAGCGATAGATCATTTTCGGCTCGACGGAAGGAATGTCATTGCTGCTGCAAGCTCACCAACGAACTCCGTCGTCATAAATCATAGTGCTTGCTTACCATCCACTAACCACTAGTTAGAGGTAATCGATCCTACGTCGCTTGGCTGCTGAGACGACGCGGGTGAGTGTATAGGTGGCGGTCTTATGCGTTCGCAATCTGACCCGACAATCCGAGTGGCTGTTCAGGTAGACATTTCATAATAGAGTGGGAATATCAGGTACAAGGAGGTGAGTCAAAGACGTCAGTGTTCATGTTAGAACTGGCTGGATTTGAGTTTGGAGACAAACGGCAGGGCTTATGAACGTAGCTTGTCATTGGATGATAGACAATGCCTTGCATAGCGATAGATTTCAACTATTGCTGCAGGGTATCCCCGTGAGGGTAACACTACATCTGGATGTTGGTTTTGGACCACCAGAGCCGGATGAAACGGCACGAGCGCAGACCAATCCTTTGCCTGTTAGTTATACCGACTGCAGCGACCGTTGACGCGGCGTTGTGCACAGGCAAATTAGCATAATCTGCGACATGTGACAAGGTCTATACACGTATTCCAATGCACCCTTGCTCTTATTCCAGACTTCCATCTGGCCCCAGATCATAGCCGGTAAAGAAGCGGCGGGATAATTATGCAAAAACCCAAATGTCCTGGAACAATGGCATAACGCTAATGTTGATTCTGTTATTCGCTCCGAGAAGGTCGGCGATCGACATAACCCCTCTTTCAAATTCTCGATGTGCCGCAGCATAACTCCACTTTGCTGTTTCCCCGCTCGGTTGGTATAGCTCGAATCATGCCCACGAAATTAGAACATACATCAAGGCCTCGAATATAACACGTTGTAACTATCCCTCATCGGAACATCGGAGCTCTAGTGCCGAGCATCACTTGCATCGGAGTTATGTATGGGGGATGGGCCGAGGCCTTTTCCTGGTAATCGCTTCATGCAGCTTAGCTGGCAGCCAGCGGGTCGTGTGCCGGCTTTATAAAGCATTGACTGGGCTTGTGCAGCTTTGCCTCGACATAATCAGGCCGGCTGTTGCAACGTCAGACGACTCCTCCATCAGAGTGAAGGAGATAAATAGCATTCCTAGCCCCGTCACAGCAGCGTGCATTCGATACCAACCAGCGCTTATTCTGAGAACATTTGATTGCCGGTTATTGTTATTTCCGAACCTCAGCATGATCCACGAAAGTATTCAAGGGGTCCTTCAGGGGCATTACCTAGCACTAACAGCTGGTATAGTTAGTGCAACCCATCCAGACGTAAGGGGTTGGCGGTTGCTAACACGTGCCTTGGATGATCACAGTTAGTTCTCTCCTTGGTAGGAAAATGTTTTTACGAGTTGTACATCAACCCTCTGCATAAGATCACCGGTCCGAAGCTGGCGGCGATTACCCGTCTGGTGCATATGTATCACTCCCTTATGGGCGATGAGCATGTTTGGGTGAGAAATCTGCATCTGGCATACGGAGACACTGTCCGGATCTCGCCAGATCAAGTCAGCTACTCGTGCGCCGAAGGGTGGAGAGATATCTACGGCCATGCCAGTGCAACAAAGAAGTCCACTGAAAAGGACATGCGATTCTTCGGTACGACACTGAATAGAACCCCGGACGTCATTCGCGCCAAAGCTGCCGATCATTCACGCTTTCGCCGAAATTTTTCACATGCTTTCTCAGACAAGGCTTTGCGCGAGCAGCAGCCGCTCATCGCTCATTATGCGGACTTGCTCATCGATAAGCTCCGAGAAGTTGTCCAAGCAGATCCCAAGGCAAAGATCGAAATGGTTCTAATGTACAATCTGACCACGTTCGACATCATGGGTGACTTGACATTCGGGGACCCACTGAATCTGCTGGAAGGTACCGGCAACGTGGGATGGGTGACATCGATCTTCTCCAGTGTGAAGATCAATTCACTCCGACGTGTCGCACGATACTATCCATGGTGTTCCTATTTCTTGAACACTCTTCTTCCTCGTTCCTTGAAGAAGCGACAAGCGTCTCATTACCAGTCATGCAAGGACAGGGTAGACTGGCGGGTTGACCAGAGTTTGGATCGGCCTGACATTTGGGGCTTGGTCATGTCGCAGAAAGAGTCCCTGCGCTTGAGCCGTGAAGAGATGTACGCCAACTCACAACTGTTCATGGTAGCTGGGACGGAAACCACTGCAACGGCGTTGAGCGGCCTCACATACCAATTGTTGCTCAACCCCGACAAACTGGAGAAAATCACCAAGGAGGTCCGAGACGCTTTCGAGCGAGATTCGGACATCGATATGCTGCGCTTGGCACAGCTGAAGTACTTGAACATGTGTATCGACGAGGGCCTTCGAATGTATCCCCCTGTCCCGACAGGGATGCCCCGTCTCACTCCGAAGGAGGGTATGGAAATCTGCGGCGAATATATACCTGGCAATGTGAGCAAAGTTACTCAGCTAACCTGTTTTTTCTTTTTTCTTTTTTTCTTCCTTGCAAGTACAGCCTTAGACTAATGTGCACATGCAGACGGCTGTCTCCGTACACCACTGGGCGACATATCGCAATCCACGAAACTTCACCCGGCCAGACGACTTTCTTCCGGAGCGATGGGGTAACGACCCTCAGTTTGCTGGCGACAACAAGGCTGCTTGCCAGCCCTTTTCATTCGGCCCTCGCAACTGTCTGGGGAAGAAGTGAGTTCCCCTTATCATAGTGACAGTGCTCTAGTGAGCATGTCTAACATCTGAACTAGTCTCGCCTATCATGAGATGCGACTCATCCTAGCCAAGGTCCTATACCACTATGATCTGAACCTGGCACCTGAATCAGTCGGCTGGGACAAGCAAAATACGTGGACGCTGTGGCAAAAAAACCGATTGATGGTTCAACTGACCCCCCGGGCTTAGACGGAAGCCATTGATGCACATGTTAGTGTCTAGTGAGGATGGGAGTTTGTGTACAGGGTTAAAATAAGACCTGTTAGTGTCCAGAGCATATGGGCTTGATCTATGTTGGCGAAAGTTGATAGTGGTGTTCCTGTTTGGAGCTCAATGATAATATGATGGTTCTCCCAGTTGTCCTTCTCTACAAACTATCCAATCAACCTCATCCGCTCGGGTCAAAGAGCCCACGGTAAGTGCCGCCGATACAGCGCGCTCCCGGTACTTGACCTGATGGACAAGTTTAGTGTGTAGTGGTATGTAGTCACAGTACCTTAACAAATGGTATCCGACAGCAACGTAAAGACCGACGTAGAAGCCACCAGAATCAGCGAGGAACCCAGCACTTTGCGGATGGCAACAGGACTTCCCGAAGTGGAAAGGCACTGGCGGTAAGCCGATAGCGCATGACGTCATGTGGCATTGTGGCAGCGCTTGGGAGGCGACGTGTCCAGCGCAAACAAATTCCGACCGCCAGGGATTTGCGATGCATCGTCGGGAATCCCCAGCTTGCCCATGCTGGGTGGAAGATGATTACATGCTTCATTATGACATGGTCGGTCGCTAGGGTATGACGTCTGAACAGGGTTTTGAGCCTGGACGGTTCCCACGGTCGCATAGTCTAGAATTCCCGCTTACTGATCCAGTGTGACGAAGGAATGCTCTAACAAGGCTAATACACGGGATCCTGCGAGATTTGTGTGGTGTCGGCTGATCATACCGATCATTTTTCCTCCAAACAGCTCATCTCCCAGCGAGAGAAGCCAGCGTTGCTGTGGATGTTATGCAGCATAGCCTGGCATTGTTCTAGTGACGGAGGAGGATGCAGAGAGGGAGCGACAGTGTGGTATTCGGTCGTGAATGCTCGGCAGCTCAGTATACAATGTGGTGGATGGCATCTAAGCTTCGTTTCTGATATTTGTATCACACCGTTAACATTTGCAGAAAAACTAAAACCGAAAACTTGAAACGATAATTTCCCATTGGCCGGTAATTGTTCCAGCTATGTTAATCGACCTGGGGTTTCACCAGGAAGCGTGGTTCTGGACTGGACGCTGGGTCGGAGCTCGGTGCTTTACGCCGCAGAATCTGACAAGATACCTTCATACCGGTTTCGCCCAGACTACCAGCAACCTCACAGCAAAGAGGTAGCTCAAATGATCGAGTAGTTGTGTTGTAGTCAGTCTGAACCCGCAGATGGCTAGTCCATGACTGCCACGTCCGTGCTCTGTAAAAGAAGCCTGAAGGGCAAGAGACTCTCACAACATTGCCGTCGATCCTTAGCACGCACAGCCTGAACCGCCACCGATGTATGATCCTTATTGGTACGCTTCACTGCTAAACCATGCGCGGCAGACTGTCGCAAGTGCAGCTTAACATGGCCAAACCTTTCACCGATTTCTGACTCTGCGGTATCGAGAACCTTCCCCCGTGGATTCAATCTATTTTGTGCCAAGGTAAACCCATTTTGAAGACTTGTGCATCTGACTCCACTGCTCTGTTGTGTGGCCGAGGTCAAGGAAAGTGGGCCTTATTGGGCCAGGCATTGTCATGCTGATAGGCTTAATGTGCAGCGACAAAGCGTGACAGGATTCCGACGTTTCAGCTAGTACCGGAAGATGTTTCGATGGGTGACGATGACTGGCACGATCTCGACAAGACAAGGTCAGTGACAGGCCGTCGACAATATGAGAAATGAGGGGGGATTCATGTCACGCCAGTTGCGATCGCCTCTTACCAATATGGGTAGGATTTCCCTTCAGCGGGTGGATGATTGGCTACAGGCTTGTCTCTCACATCCCGGTGATGTTCGGCAATGTAGACTGGAATCCAAACATGCCTGGCAACAAGATTGTGAAGTACGGAGGAATAGACTCGAGCTTACCTGATGTTGATCTAGGCCTCTGATACTGCCAGCTGATAGTGTACCCTGTGTTTCCGGAGAGTCAAGTGAAGGGTCACACCTGCCTAGAACGGTCGGTTCAGCCTAATCTACATGAGTGGAGGCGTGACAGCTGCACTAGACCAGGGTAATACCAGGTCTGGGTGCGCTCGGAGACGCCCACCGATGCAGGAAAGCTGTTGAGGTTAGTGGACGCCAAACGAAAGAAAATTGTCGACAAGAATTGAAGCTAGGTGATGCAACCCAGACGACGACGGGCGTTTTCCGAATGGCTTAGTCTGACACCTGGTGAATTGAGTCGACAGGATTGGACCCTCCCATTTCTCCGAGATGGGCGACGTGGACTCAGAATGTTTTGGCCCGCAATCGGAGCTATTATTCGATAATCGCGGACGCTAGGGTAGGGGCCGCGATGGCTCTCTTCTCTCCTAGCCGATAGGGGATGTGGATTGTGATGAATGGAGGGGAGGGCTCAGAAGGGGGGGAGGGGAGAAGAGAATGAATGGAGTGAGGGAAAAAAAAAGAGGCGACTGAATCCAGCGACGGAAAGGGATGATAGTACCAGAGCAAGCAAACATCCATGCAAAACGGGAAGGATGGGCGTGATCATGGCCTCACATGATCGGCTACTTACTGAATTGAGAAGGTTGATGGCTGAGGTGTCGGTGGTTTGTTCGGTGGTTGCTGCATCGAGCTCGGCTGGACTGGTTGGACTTTCTTCCCATCGACCATGCCTTTTTACTCTTCCTACCGCCAAGGATATCTGGCTCTCCCTTGAGACATTTGTGTCACCTCTGATTGGACTTCGGAATTGCTCGCGTGGGAATCAGATTTCCCATCGGTGCCCGAGCTCTGGTGGCGCATCGTTACTGTGTATCTGCTGGCCCTAGTCTCCTGTACATACAGGTAACAGACACAGAGGCCTGCTAGTATGGCGCACTTGCTGGCATGAGGGTCCGATTACCACCAATGAGTGAGCCAATACGCGGGACTACTACTACTGTATGTTTAGGCCCATTCTCCGGTCACGAAACCTTGCAACCTGAAATGCAGACAGCCAACTTTGCCTGCAATGCGGGTGAGGTGACGGGTCTATTACCGGCCGGTAAAACCCATGGCGCAAGATTGTTGCAAAAGACACACAAAAGGCAAGCCTATTTACATACTTACCTACCCTCGTACCTCTTGCCTAATACGATGACACTAGGGACCCGCTTATCATGGACGCATGCAATGTCGTAGGTCCAAGAGAAACTCGTACGGAGCGTAGCGTGTCAGCCCTCCCCTTCCTTCCCGTCATTCCACCCGAGCGCATGTCTTGTCTCGGTCTCAGCCCGTCCAGTGTGATTCGAGTGTGATGTTGGCTGGACGACCCAAGCCTCTGTCACTGGCTGTGGTGGAGATCAGGCTCCTCCCTTCATGTGTGTCCTTCCCAACTGGGTTAATATCAAACTCCCTCTGCGAGGGGGGGCAAGTGACAGCACTACTGTGTACTCTAGTCGACGATGTCAATTAGCAAGCGCTCGCTGCACGACGATCTGGAACATCGCATTGCCACCGAATGACTCGGTCAAACGAGGCGTGTGCGATGCGATGGCGTAGCGCATAACCCCAGCGGCCCATAGGCTGAAAGAAGGCCTGAGGCGAATAGGCGGACGCCTGAACGGGTTGACGGGGGGTGAGTGGTTTGATCGGTGTATTGGGCGACATTGTCTGGAAAACAGTTCCGTGAGGGTCAACCGGTTCCTGTCCGTCGATGTCAAAGGTCGAGGCGCAGAAATGAACTCATAGTTACATTTGAGGATCTTCAGATAGGCGACGCTTACTGCGATCGCAGGCCCGCGGCGCGTCAGGTGATTCGCCCGGAAACCCGCCGGGGAGAGGGGGGGGGGGGGGTGCCGACCAGGTTCCACCGCAGCCCATGCAAGCCTCCATGGGCTGGCCGGCAAAGAACTGAGTGGTCGGCTGTTACTTCCCCCTCGCCAGTATCTTGATAATTGGAGGTAGCTGACTTTCTGCAGGCGCGATCAGTAGCGTGCCGCTTTTTGCCACTGCCGATGGACAGCCTCCACACACCCCTGGGTGATTGACTGGGTCGCAGACTCCATGTGTTCATGGCGGCGAGGGGGGGAAGGGAGGGGAGAAGGGATGAACAAGAAAAAGAGAGTTAAGACCCGACCTGACCGGACCTGACCTCGGGTACTAAACCAATACAGTATTGAAGTAATTTTAAAGGTACATCAGGTACCCATATTGTTAGTATATCTAGTATCTTGAGGCAACCAAGTCCAAGTATCTAGTATCTATCTTGGTATTTCTTTGGTATTATGGCGGGCCTAACCAGGTACACCCGCCCAATTGAACTTATGTAGTTAGTACTCCATAATTTCCTTCCAGTGGTACTCACTCGATAAACTACCAAAGATGGGAGTTGCCAGGTACAGGGCTCCCGAAGGTCCCAGTGATGCGGTCTGCCTAATCTCAAAGCGGTAAATAGAGATAGGACCCAAACTCCAGTCATATTTTCGGACCTTGTTTGTTTCTCAGGTCTCGGATGGGAGACGTTCGTTCGCTGCTTCATAATCTGAATCCCATGGCCTATGCAGGTTAGCCCCGGGAACCATCTGGCAGGATAATGAGGGTATTTGCCATTTGGGTTCTACCGGCTCCGACACTTGGACGGCCGAAGATACTTCCAAGTTCCCCATTTGACACTAGCGCCTTCGGTAGTGATTGGGCGGATAGCAGTGCCACCAGCGACAGGCCGGGCCAAGACTGGGGCTGCCCGCAGGCTTTTCCTCTTTGGGACTGGTGGTTCCCGATCCTCTTTTTTTCTTTCATACGGAACAAGTTACCAACAAGTACTACTGATTCTTACTGACTGACTGACTGACTGCAGTGAATACTCTTTCTCCCCTCCCCGGCCGGAAGTCTCGACGGGCCCGCGGAATTATGTCGCAGCCTCTGCTACTTTCCAGAAACATCAAGGTCTGTTCTTACGGCCTCCCATCCGCACTGCTGACTGGCTGCCGCGTTTTAAGCTTCCTTCCCTCTGGGTCTTTGAGAGTCTGGGTGCTGGACTCTGTATTTTCCTCTTTTCCTAATTTTTTTTATTTTTCATGCTTCTTTTTCTCTCACTGCCTGCATTTCCCCTTTTGGTTTTGTCTGTTTTATACTCGGATTTTGCTGTCCCCTTCCAGTTCCATATTGGGTATGTATAGGGATTTTCGATTTCTTCGCACCCTCTTGTCGCCCACTTCGTCTCAATGGCGTTTTCCTTTCACGGCCAGAATTTTTCATTCCATTAGTCTTACCTTATTATTTTAAATTTCCAAATCTGTCAATTTTGACCTCTGATTTTATTTTATTTTTATCCTTCCACTTGGCTCCCGATGCAGCCATAGAATTAGGCCCGGAAAAGCAAATCCTTTAACAATTGGGCCTCCGGCTCCATATATAAAATTCGGCCTTTAGAACAGTAGCAACACGTTCATTGTTACTACTACTACTGGCAGCTCTTGCTGAATAACCTTTTGATTCACCATTGTCGCCCTTTCTCTTGCCTTCTTTTCCCGGTATCTGGCTTAGTTTACCATTTGTCAACCACTCAACAAACTAATTAGACGGCCAATCCCATCATTATTCCCACAACAACACTATTGCCAGCTCCTCCCGCCAACCGAACCCCCACCCCCCATTGAAACTCCCTGTATCCGTTCCCTCGGGTCGCCGCCCTCTTCATCTCTTCGCCTTTTGTCCTTCTTCTCTTCTCAGGGCGACCTCCCCTCCGTGTGGTCGTCTTGTTGTTCCTATCATCGTCATATATGTCCGACTCGCAATCCTCCTCCTCCCGCTTTCTAGCACCCGCTCCTGGCCAGCCCCCAACTGCCAAGGTGGCGGACAATGTAATTCAGGGTCGCAAGCACAAGACCACCGCCTGCAAGGCGTGTAAACAGAAGAAGCTCAAGGTGTGATTTCTTCATTAAGCCCGTTGTCATTGGTATCTTCGTACCATCACATCGTGTCCCTGTTCGTCGGCTGATCCCCTCAAGTGCAGAGGTGATCCACCATGTCAACACTGCGTGGCAAACGGCATTCCGTGCTTGGTCGACGAGATGGCTGACATGCGCCGCAAATACGCCATGAAGCGGAAATTGGACCGTCTCGAACAAGCGGAAGAGACGCTACTGCGACTCATTGACGCGCTCCGCGAAAGTGAGAGCAAACGTCTCGCCCAGCTCTTGAATCTCATCCGAAGTAATGCCTCCTTCGAGGAGCTCCAAATCTTTCTGGAGCAACAATTTACTGGGCGCGAAATCGAATTGACCCCAGAACTGCGCGAGATCCAGAGCCAAATATCTCGCCCCTCCGACGATGATGAGGAGGCGCAACCGCCTTCGCAACCCCGATCCTCCCGCCGCGTTCTGGATGTCCGCCGTCTCGCCGATAATCCCGTTCATCAAGTTCCTGCGAAGCCATGGACAACGGTCACTGACGACGGTGACCTGGTATCTCACCTCGTTTCGCTGTGGTTGACCTGGACCTATCCGTTCTTCCACTGGCTGGATAAGGATGCTTTTCTACGGGACATGCGGGCCGGCAATCTCGACTGCCGGTTCTGTTCCCGCTTTTTGGTCAATGCCATTCTCTCGGAGGCTTGTGTAGGTGGACCCGATCTTTTGCACGTGTACCATTCACCGCAGGACTAACTAACTAACGTGATGCTGATTCTAGTACTACTCTGACTATGCTGAGGTGTTCACCGTTCCCAACGACACGCTCACGCGGGGCGATCATTTCTACGAAGAAGCCCGTCGGCTCCTGGAAGAAGAGGAGGGAGGAGCTACAATACCAACTATCCAAGGTCTATTGGTTCTATTTGTCCGGTAGGTGTGTGAAGCTGCATGCAATGTGGGCCATGCTGATAGTGTTGGACTTGCAGGATGGTCCTGATGGGCAAGGACCGATTGGGTTGGATGTATCTGGATCTAGCTATCCGGGGGGCGGAGGAGTATGCGGAACGCCATCCTCCTGGGATAGCCGGCCAGGAGGCAGACCCTGCGTTCGAAGAGGCCGTGAATAGGACTCTCTGGGGAGCCTTCAACATTGCTTCGTAAGTGAAACCCCGTCTGGATAACAGGAGCATTTACTAACTGGGATTGGTGGCAGGACGGCGACAGTTTCGTTGATGAAGCATATCAACGTCAACCCCCCGCAGCGTCCACGCATCCCCGTCACCCACGGCGACCCGGACGACCTATGGTACCCGTACCCGCGAGAGGTGGACGCCGTCCGTGGGCATCACAATTGTGTTTTCGATCGATGGTGCGACTTTTGCTGCATCATGATGCAGATCAGCCAGGGATTACATGACCCCGAGCACCTTGTTGCCCCATCGCAGATGATCGGGTTTGTTGATGGCATCTACAAACAGCTCCAGGAGTGGTACGCTCGTTTGCCACCGTGCTTAAATGCGGATGTGGCGACTGTCCCCCACGTTTTGAGTATCCAGTGAGTGTCTTTGCCTCTCCCCTTCACAGGATGCCTCCTTCTTGTGTGCGACGCGGTGTGCTGATTCGCCCCCACCGTAGTATGTTTTACCATACCACCGTCATGCAGATCTTTGGGTTTCTCCGATCTAACCGTGAAGTGGCTCTGGATGTGTCCACAGCCGCACATGCACGGCAACTCTGCCTCTCGTCGGCGCGCCGGGTGGCAGCGCTGCTGCGAGTTCATCGCGACAAGTGGGGCATCGACCGGATGGCGCCGTCGACCATTCAGTGGTGCAGCATCGGCATGTTTACCCTCATGGAGGCGTTGGACTCTACAGACAACCGCAATGCCTTCGTTGAGCTGTGCGTCATCGCCCGGGCGTTCTCACGGCGCTTCCCTCTCGCCAAGGGTATTCTACGGATGATTCAGCTCTCCGCGACGCAGACGGAGGTGGCTCTCCCCGACGAGACCGATGCGCTGTTTACCGACTTCGAGACGCTGGGCTGGAAGCAGCGCGACGCCGAGGAATTCAGCAGCTTCTACCCGCACTTTAGCTCGGTAGTGCAGCAAGGACCAGCGCGCCAGGGGGACGTGGATATGGACCAATTCCTGGCGAAATGGGATGGGTTGAGTCTCTCGCAGACGAACCAGGGTTCGGCCGCGTCGGAGTCCGATTCGAAGCGAGGCAGCTCGGCTGACTGAGGATGGCATCACCCAGCCACCCGTATTCGAACCCTCATATCTTTGACAAATCCGTGACGAAGTAATGAACCATTACCACTAATTCTAGATCAAAATGTGTTACATGATTCCCTGCGTACATTTTCCCTTTCTGGATAGCACTATCCCAGTATAGCCTTCCCGCCCATATCTCGGGATTCGGTGTCTGCCGGTGTGAAACTTGGCCCCGATGGAATGTCTTGGAGACGTGGAGTGTGGAATAATAATAGCGATCGACATGTGACGTGTCTCCGTTGCCTGGCGCCCGGAAATTTCTTCCGCCTTCAATTCGCAACGCGAAATTAGCGGTCGGCATCTTTTTCCGGTGGAGACTCTCTCTCTCCTCGACAGTGTAACTTTCCGGTTTATGCTGTGCTCCGCAGCTAGCCCTGCCTTGCTTCATCCGAGATGTTCCACCTAATTCATCCCACGTTGTCCGTGCGTTCACACAGACTACCGTGGGTCACTGCGTTTGTCGCTGTGAGCTCCTACGGATGGGGAGAGAGGCATTGGGGTTCTAGCACAATGATTATCGACTGTTTACTGTCACGTGTGAACAAGAATCTAGGGCGTTTGAAGGCATCATAATTGCCAGACAGGCCTTGCACCGATCACTGGTGGTTTCATCGTGGTGCTGACGAGTAGCCGAGGGTCAAGCAAAGAACGAACAAGCAACACCATCACACCAGTCCAGCCCACATTAGATTGCTTGGCAATGCATTGCAACTACGCACACCTACTTTCCGGCATTCCTGAGAGATTAATTCAACCTTGTTGGAGTGGTCTGATGTGCTGTGAGGTGTATTCTTCCACTTCCTTCCCCTTCCACAGTGTCCGCCTGAGGATCGAATCCAAGGCGGTCGGAGGCGATTCGCCAATCATACCAAACAGCGCCAACGATCAAGTTGCGGGCTAAATTTCTACGATCCGTCGGAGCTGGCCATCCCCACTGCGATGCTACTCCCCTGCCAGGAATTGGTTTCCGTGATGCTTCATCTGCTACGTCATTGTGTCGGGCAAGCGGATACTTCGGGATCTGGTTCAAATCCAGCTTGCATGAGGACTCATACAATTGGTGTCGCGGGGTTTGAGAAGTGTAACACCCCACCACCCGCCCCCCCCCTTTGGAGATTGGTACGCGGGATTTTTTTTCCTTCTTTATTTCGTTCAGAAATGCCTTGTCAAGGATTAAAATAGATTTGCATCGTTTACTTTGTACGAAGAAGTGCTGTCGGTGAATGGGTCGCATTGTTACATCGCCCTCCTACTTTTAGCCTTCGCTCGATGGGTCTGTTAGGGGCTTGGGGGACAAATGACCCTCTCCACTATCATCTGATTGTCTCCGGGTTCTCCTGCCTATTTCAATCCCGAAGCTGGGTCTTATCTGGTAGTGGTCAGATGCCTCCACTCGAGTGCTATGCAGCTAGAGTAGTACGGAAATATATTTCGATGGTATATATATATATATATATATCCTGTACCCCTAGTAGATGAACCTTGCCGCCTGCCTGCCTACCTACTATTATTCAGCGTCCGAGTTCATTACACTTATGTAATGCTACAGGTAGCACTACATAATAAATATCAGACATGCTGAATAAACAACTACATTTGTACCCTTCGCATGGGTGTCCATTCCACTGAACTCACCAGTTGTCCAACTGTGTCTGAAATGAAATGTAGATGGTACTAACCAGTACCTGTCAACGAACTTTATTGTTGTGCGCACGGAGCACAGTCCTCCGCCAACATTTCTCTCTCTGCTGTGTATTGCTACTCTTGCCTCAACGCGAACAAAGAGCAACAATACTATTCTTCAGCACCATTGATGAATATTCACCAAGCAAAACACTAAGCATTAATCCAATCACATAGTTGACAATCCTCCATCTTCAACTCAATACTGCGACCGTCATAATCCCCGGCTGCCAGACAGACAAGACAGACAGACAGACAGACAATGGCATTGAACTACCCGAAAGCTTAAAAAACTAAACCCACGCGGGCCAGATAATCTAATCAACCCAACCCACCAAGGGCAGGATCTACGCGTCTTTCCATCCCGCCATCGAAATTTTCACTCACCACCACTGCATCCCCCAGCTGCATTTTACACGTCCGAAATCATGATTCAGGTTGAATCGCAGACAATAGCTGCGTCTGCGACTGCTCCCGCGGACAAAGATGTCGCTTGGGCCATAGTCAGTGAAGAGGCGGGGGAGATTGACCCCGCCGTGGAGAAGAGGGTGCTGCGCAAGATTGATGCATTCTTTATGCCTGCTATGTTGATTGGTTCGTCATTCTATCTTCTTCATTGATATCTTTGGTGGTTATCTTGTTCGAGATGATTAGTTAGATGGGTAATGTAGCATATTGTTGACTTGTGAATTATAGGATATGGATTTGTTTACTGGGATAAGGTTCGTCTTGATTATAACCCGGCTTGATATGTCTCCGTCAATTAACTAGAGCTATTGTTTGTAGGCCATCCTTGGAAGTGCATCACTATTCGGTATGACAACCGATCTGCAGCTCCAGGTCATGGATTACTCTACTTCGCCTGCCACCAAGGATACCTCCCGTCTCAGCTGGGCCACCTCCATCTTCTACTTTGGTATGATGGCCGGGTTGTACCCCATGACCTTTGTCCTGCAGCGGTTTCGCATTCAGCACGTCCTGGGTCCGGTCGTGATGCTGTGGGCTATTACTTGTGCTGCGACGGCGGGAGTAACCTCGTGGCAGGGGTTATTTGTGCAGCGCTTTTTCCTCGGTATTCCTCCTGCTCTACATTCACATGTCATAAGTTACTGACTATATAGGCTTCGTTGAGAGTGTCATTCCTACCGGTTTCATGACGGTTGTTAGTGGATATTACACGCAGGACGAGCAGAGTCTGCGACAGGCATGGTGGTTCTCCGGTACCGGATGGTTCACCATTATCGGAAGCGCTCTCAATTATGCGTTTGGACAGATTGATTCTGGGAGCCTCAAGTCTTGGCAGTATATCTACATCTTCGCCGGTGTGCTGACCTTTCTATTTGGGATTTGGTGCTGCTTCATGCCTAACTCCCCCGTCGAGGCGTGGTTCCTGACTCATGAGGAGAGGGTCGTGGCCGTGGAGCGCCTGCGTCGGGGACAGACCGGTGTGCGATGCCAGGTAATCAAGAGAGATCAAATTGTGGAGTCGTTCCTGGATATCAAATTGTATTTGATTGCTATTATGATGGCTGCAGCGTGAGTAGTCCCCCAAACCTGATAAGCGTCGCTAATACATCCTAGTTATACTATCAACGGCGCCATTTCCGGATTCGGCCCCCTGATCGTATCAACCTTTGGCTACAACACCCTCGACTCCATCCTGTTCCAGTTCCCTGTGGGTGGCGTCTGCCTCATCTTCATCCCTCTCTGCGGCTATATCGGCATGCGCGTCCCGAACACACGCATCCCCATGCTCATCGCCTGCTGTCTCCCCGTCATCGCCGGCTGCGTGATGATCTGGAAGTCCGAATGGGGATACCACCCGGCAGTTCCAGTTGCCGGATACGCCATCACCGGCTTCTTCGGACCTGTGGTAAGCCTTATCATCACCCTCGGCGCTAGCAACGTCGCCGGCGCGACCAAGAAAACCGTCATGGCGGCCACCGTCTTCGTCGCCTACACTGTGGGCAACATCATCGGGCCGCAGCTAGTGAACAGCAAAACCGTCGACCAGCACTACCCCGAGCTATGGGAGGGAATGGTGATTTGCTACTGTATCACCATCGCCGCAGCGGTCGCATTGTACGTTGTCTTGTGGCGTGAGAACCGGCGTCGCGACGCCATGGATCTGGACGAGAGCCAGCGTGACAAACTGGCCTTCCAGGATCTGACGGACAAGCAGAACCCGTTTTTCCGCTACGTGCTGTAGCAGCAGCGGCAGAAGAACCAAAAGCTATGTATATTATTATTCATCAACATTAGATAGACCAGTAGAATATTCCACTCCATCATCCGCTATAATGATTATTCATATCACCTTCTGCGCGATCGTCGCCTCCCTCTTCCCTAACCACCATCTCTCCCTCCACCCCCTCCATCTTCTCAAGTACCTCCTTCTTAGCAACCCTGCTCTTCAATTCCCTTCACAGCCCGTGCATGTCTCCGGACAAGCACCCGATTCTGTCTCTGCGTGAACCACACCTCTTGCTTCTCTGCCACCTTCTCCAGTTTTCTCCTTCCCCGTCCTTATATGCAGATCAAACACGAACTCCAACGGCGCCACATACTCCCTAAGTGCATCCATCTGTCTCATCATCGGATTAAACCACCTCTCACCCTTCCAAATGATAAACCCCCTAGATTCCAACTGAGTTCAATGGATCAGTACCGATGGACTGTCAGTTCGGGAGGATGGGAGATAATTACACTGAGGCCAAGATGGACGCCTGATCACCGCAAGGATATACACTGCTAGTCAGTATACGATGCAGACTCAGTTTGGTCCTGGCATATATTGATCGTGGCGTGTATTGCCTCCACACTGATTTGTCAACCGATGTGTTGTAAGGCAGACACATAAGCTTGAATTAGCAATTACTATTATTATCACTACCTCCTCCAACACACCTACCCATCCAACACATTATACATAACCCACAATCCTCAGCAGAAGAACTCAAACCGCCCCCGCCATCGCCTCAACATCATCCTTCCCACCCGCCGTTGCAGGCGTCCCCGTCGCCGAAGTACCAGCCATACCCTGCCTCCTCAACCCCGCCAGAGTAATACTCTCCCCCTGCAGGAGATACATATACCAGTAGTACGTTCCTACGAACAGCCCACCGCCGATAATATTCCCCAACAAGGTCGGGATAATCCCCTTCCACACATACAACCCCACCGTGATATCCGGCGCATCCAACCAAATGGCCAATGGAATGAAGGTCATATTTGCCACGACGTGATCGAATCCCAGCGACACGAACGCGAAGATCGGCCACCAGATGCCCATGATCTTTGACGCGAGGTCACGGCCCTGTAGTCCGAAGAAACAGGCCAGACATACGAGCCAGTTGCAGCCGATGCCGCGGAGGAAGATTTGTTGGAAGTGCGGAGTTACTTGTTTCTTGGTCGCGAAGGAGATGACTTCGCTTTTGTAGGGGTCTGCGGAGAAGATTTCGCCGTCTGGACATGGTTAGAAATATGAATTTGGGGAGAGAAAGGAAGGGGGAAGTACAGCCAAAGATAATCGCCACGACAAATAGCGATCCGCAGAGATTTCCCCAGAATGTGATGAACCAGTGGAGCAGCATCTTCCACCAAGGGAGTTGGCGCTGTAAGGCTGCGACCGTTGTGAACTGGTATCTATCATCAGTGCTACACTCTTTGGAATTGGGGAGTAAGAAGATAGACACACCATGAAAGATCCCGTGCACAAATCCGCCCCTGTCAGGATGATCATGCACAATCCATACGGGAACACCAATGCACTAATCGTGCGAATCAACCCCGGCGCATTCTCCTGGAACCAGGTACTCGTGTTCGTGCTCAGAGCGGTTCCGCATGCCAAGGCAAGTAGACATCCTGCGGAGACGGAGCTGAGGAAGACCTTGTCGAGACGGGTATTACCCTTGACGATACCTGCTCGGGCGACGAGGTTGATTACCTCCGTGGGGGTGTATGCGTCTATACTGATAGACATGGTGAGGGTATGTATCTAGTGTGTAGTGGTGTGCTGAGGTATTTCGACTGACCTACGTGGGGAAGTGAAGACCACACAGCCCTATATACACCACCGAAGCACTGCGTAGAGCAAAAACAAACAGTTAGGACCAATCACATAGCGTGTATACTTCTTATCGGATCGACATCGAATGCTCAGATTCAGGCTGAATAGAGTTCAGCCCCAGCATGTCGAGGGTCCCGCTGGGGTTCTTGCCAAGACCGGCCCGGACGAGTCACAGCTTCGCATCTTATCAGGACTGAGACTGGCATGTCGACATCTCCGCGGTGAACTCGGCTGCCATTCAAGGGATAACTAGTACCTGAGAGGGTGTAGCGTGGTAATTGGCTAGTTGGTTTGTGTCTAGCATGAATGAACCCGGGATATCCCTGCATCCCCGAACACCTTATCATCTCAATTGCCGGGGAACATCTGTTCATTGACGGTGTGGGGGATCATGATGCCTGTGCGTGACTCCGTCAATGACACTATTGTGTTGATCTATCATGGCTATTGTTCTCGTGGCTACTTGTTCGTGGAGGCTTATCGGGGAGAAGCTTCGTTGAGCGGGACTGGAGGAGATGGTGGTGATTTAGAGTTCGATAAGCTGGTTCTCTGGTCTTGGTTGACAGGATAGGGCTTCATGTCAGTGTCATAGGATGGCGATCTTCGGTGGTCCAGCTGGTGCCGATCGGTTACTTCTGTCATAGTACAATTTGAATTTATGATGAGTAGATGTGACTGTGAGTGCTTATCATAATCAGCGGTGCCAGCTATTACACGATCCAAATTGGTCATCTTCGTAGAAAGTGAGGCTCAGAGATATTCTGTAGACACTCCATCATGCATGCAGAGAACCCGGTGCAAGTTAAATCCAAAATACTGACTTTGTCAAAGTTGCATGAAACAAATTCAATTCACACCCTGGCAGCCAACAAGATTAATCTTTTCCCCCGACCGCACTTAAGCTCACATCTATTTCATATGCATGCAACTCAAATCTCATATTATGGTATCTCTATATCTGTATATACTCTAAATCTATATGTCTATGTACTCACTTCTGCTCTGCAGCCTGTGACATCCCCGGCTCTCCATCCGCCGGCACCATAGGCTCATCCTTGACGGGTCTCTCCTTTTCCACCACCTCCGACTTGCGCTTCGTACTTTCCTGCAACTTGCGCATATAGCGATCCGACTCCGCCGAATACTTGCAATGCGTTCGAATAACCGCACCATACTTATAGAATAGAAACGGCGCAGGCATACACAACAGCGAGAGAAACGCTGGAATCGACGGTGCCCAATGTATGCCCACTCCATCATACATATACGGCGCAATAATTGGGAACACCGCACCAAAGATCGACCGTAGCACCGTATTCGCAGCCAACACCGACGCCGCATAGATGGTATACGAATCAATCAGATAATTCATAACCCCAAGGTATATCAAAATCACCCCGAACCCGAACGGTGCCGTCGCAATAATACTCACGATCCAATGGATAGACGGATAATCCGTCCACGCGAACCAGAACTGACTGATAGGGATCGCCAACGCCCCAGGCATACACTGGATAAGTCGCGTCTCCGGTGGCGCAAACCCTCCATGTTTTTCCTGCACCTTGATGTAATGCAGATTAGCGGGGATCGTGCACGCACACCCCAGTATCATCCCCACCGCAATGCCCAGGAAAGCTAACCCGCCCACACCAGGATTCCACCCGCGCACATCCTCATACACAATCGGGAACGCAGCGAAGAACATGTACAGCGTCCCATACACAATGGCAATGTACAGTGCGAACAACAGCACAATCGGCTCACGAAACAACAACACCCACGGCCGAGACATCGTCGTCTTCAACAACCTCGGCAAAGAAACCGTCCCCTTATCCAACTCAATCTTACTCCGATAAACCCGCCCCGTCAGCTGCGAGAGCCTATCCGCGCGAAGTCGCAACAGTCGCGGGGCATACGTCTCAGGGATAGAAACCGCCATGAGCAGCCAGATAAACCCAGCCAACGCAGCCAGGAACCCCTCTACCCAGCGCCATCCGGCGCTCATGCCCAGGAACCCACCGATGATGGGCCCGATCGCAGGACCGAGGAACGGCGCCGCGGCGTATAAACTCAGCGCTAAGCCGCGCTGCCGCGCGGTGAACATATCGGAGATGGTACCGCCTGCGTTCGTGAAAGGAGCGGAACCGAACGCACCGGCGAAGAATCGCAGAATGCAGAGCGTCCAGATATTCTGGGCGCCGGCACAACCCGCTGAGAAAGCGGCCATGCCCATGCAGCTGAAGAAGAAGGGGAGTTGGCGCCCGAAGACTTCACTGAATGGGGCCCAGAGGAGGGGGCCGACGGCGAAGCCGAGAACGAAAAGAGAAAGACCGATTGTTGCGACTTCATCGCTGACGTTGAAGTAGGCGGTGATTTCGCTGACGCTGCCGCTGTATACGGAGGAGGTGAGGGACACGGTCAGCGTGCAGGAGGCTACGATGAGAGTGATGGCGACTTTGCGGCCCAGGCCGAAGAGCATCGGGTTGCGGTTGTCGTTCGGGATCCAAGACACCACGTACGGGTCGTCTTCGGTTCCGTTGCCGGGGAAGTCGTATTCCAGGACTTCTTGGGTGATGGCTGCTTGGTCGGTGAGGAGGCGCCAGAAGGGGATTTTGGACCGGTAGACCCCTGGTGGGAGGGGTCCTTTGGTGAGGGTGTCCTCCATGTTGTGGATGTTTTAGTCGAACTTTTCTATTACTTTTCTAGAGTTGGTGGAACTTTTGACCGGAATCTTTCATAAGGTATTAGGCCTGGCGCAGCCAGGGGCATTAAAAGGGTATTAACAACGAACGACAATGCACATGGCAAGCCAGTGAGCAAAATAACAGCGATAAGCAGAAGAATGCGGCCGACCACTCATTTATCACTAAAATTCTATCGCTTGCGTTGAAACCGGAAACTAGAGAAAAGACACTAAAAAAACGGGGCATTCCGTGTGGCATCCCGACCCACTCTGCTGTTGGAACTCCGAGTTGCCACTCACCCAGCAGCATACAGACATGCTCTCAGTGATTGGTAAATTGATTCGATTACAAGTCGGCTTATGGATGCTGCAGAGCAATTTGTAATACGTGTCTTGCATTGGACTAACACCCATTTTTGCTCGTGTGATATGCATGGTCAAATCCCGAGAAGTGGTGAGATCGGATATCGGCACGCCTGGGTCTCGGGAGGCTTGGACCCAACCTCGGTTGGAGGTCAGCGCAGACAATTATGCTGGGGCTAATGTAGTGTATAAGCTCGGTTAAGCATTGGCTTGGCTATGCTTCAAGTTGCCCGATGAGGTCCATTCTGGCCATATTTATTTCTGATTTACTATGCCGAAGTCAATGCTATGTGCTGTTCCTTTGCACATAAAATAGATTCGGTTGCATGGCACGGCTTCTTCTTCCGTGCTTCTGTGCCGGGGCTTTTTGGCCAATCATAACTTCGCCATTTGTGTAAATCTGTGCGATCTGCAATTAGAAGCTACTTCATACTCACACGATCGTGTTCGAGATTACTGCTACACATGGTCGATGACTATGCATTAGTTCATTCGTAATCTGCAACAATTCTTCTTGTCCTGTTGAATTAACCTAGGGTATGGGAACCACGTGGCATCGCCGAAACTCAAAATCGTGTTTATTGAAATATCTATCCTAAGTTGGTATATGATGAAAATCAGTGCTACCTGACATGTCAGCTCTAACGAACACCCATGAACTCATGATGGATTTATTGACTCACCGTCACATCCTCCCAAGACTCCCAGCCACGTCCCTTAACCTGCTTGAGGTCTTCTTCTGTGATCTCTTTTCCGGTCGAGAAGTACCCAGAATGGATCTTCGCATCGATCTCTACGCGCGAATCTTCCGGAATCATATCTAACCCAGTTAACCACAACTCCCCCCATCAGCATATGCAGGCCAACTCACCATCCGGAATAGGAATACGTTCATAAATCGGAATGCCCTGCTCGACAATCGCATCATGCTTCATATTCGACATGGACAGCATGCGATCAATCTTCGTAATGCCCAACCAATGCAGGATGTCCGGCATCAAAGCCTGAAATCTCATCTAAAATACCGTTAGCATCACCATCAACACCTTCTTAGGAAAAGAATGAACACTCACATCCTTAGTCCCCGCAATATTTTCCGTCCTCTGAAAATACTTATCGGCAGTATCTCCACCCCTCTTCCTCGAATTATACACCAAATACTTCACCACCTCACCCAGCGCCCTTCCCTCCTTTCGAAAATAAATTACCACTCCACTCCCACCCCCCTGCGCCTCCTTAATCGCCTCCTCAATCCCAAACGTCAAATACGGCCGACACGTACAAATATCCGACTGAAACACATCCGACCCATTACACTCATCATGAATCCGCAGCGCCAGTCGCATCTCCGGATCAGATACCCGTTCTGGCGGCCCAAAGATATAAACCGTCAGCCCGCCAATCGGCGGAAGAAATACCTTCATATCAGGTCTGGTAATCAACTCCGGATAACTTCCCCCGGTGTGTTCGAACAACGCCCGGCGCAGATCCTTCTCTGATACGCCGAACCGATCAGCCACACCGGGGAGATACCACACGGGCTCCACGGCTACTTTGGTGACCTTCACATCCCCACCTTCATTGAGAACGATGTTCCCGTCGATAGGGACCCGACCGCGCGCAATCGCATCCGTTATTTCAGAGACACGCATCGTCGCCCTCGTCACAGCGATGGTCGGCCGTACGTCGACCCCCTCATCTAGATACTTCCCGTAGTGCTTGACAATATCATGGCCGAACGGATCCATCGAGACGATCTTGCTCTTGTCCCCCCATGCATCTTGGTAGGGGAAATTGAATGTCGGCTGCGTGTTGAGGAAATTCGGGCGGAAGTTGGGCTCCAGGTCCCCTGAGGCGATGGCGAGCGCGGTGTAGAAGGAGTAGCTGCCGCCGTGGGCGCCGATCGCGTTGCGCTTGCTGAGGGTGTTTTTGCTGCGGGAGACGATTACGGGACCGCGGGTTTCGGGATCTGAGGAACCCCAGGTTAGGGGGATTGGGTTGGCGACGCTTTGGGAGGGGTAGGTTGTTAGCTGTTGTGGTTAGTGAGTGAATGGTGATTTGGTAGAGAGGAAGGGACGTACGACGATGCGGTTGCTGTAGGCGTCCGTTTTGGAGGAAGGTTCTTGTGTTGCTGTTGGCATGGTGGGTGGGTGGATGTGATGTAAAACAACAAAAAGGGAATTAGATGGGATAAATGGTGTACGAGACGTGATGATGAGAGTCATCACAGGGGAGTGGTGGGTTTATATGCTTGTATTGACTTCTGTCCAGACTGCCCTTCGGGGTAGATGTTGTGCTGGATAGGTGATAGGGTACTTCCGCTTTCTGACTATCTGGGGACAGCTGGAGAGAGCTATCAGCATCGCCATGATGGAATAGCTCCGATAGTAGCTCAGATACGATCGATCTCTCGATGATAGACCCTGGGGTGCGGCCGATAGCCAATAAGAGGGGCCGATAAGAGGGGGCTGCCGCTTATCTTGTCTAATCTTATCTCTGGTACTACGTATCTATGTACATCTACCGCAACAGTATGGCTTGTATAGTGACTTGTATGTAGTAGACAATGTGCAACGAGTTGGTTCAAAGACTTCTCTTGATTGTGTATAATAGCCAAACGGCATGAACAGTTTGTGGAGATGCATAGAGTACACCGGTTACGATACCATTAAATAAGAAGAGAACAGCGTTCTTATTGCACTATCAAGGCTACATCTAGAACAAAGTGCCATCTCCAGAGTTCAAAATCGGACTCGACTTCGTTTCAGGCCTGTACTTCGCCGCCAACTCCCTGCCTGCTTTCCATGATCCCGCCTCCAACATCTGCGGCAATGATAACTGAACAGCCCCAAACTTGCCGCTCTGCAGAATCCGTTCATGTAGCTTATCCAGCAACGCAACAGTCATAGCCCTCCACTCTACAATTTCTCCATCTGCAACGGCAAAGCACGGAAGGCTTCCTCCTGAGGTCCGTAGTCCTCGTTTCTGTGCCTCGGGTTTAAGCGTCAATACGCCCATGTCTATGAATAATCCTCCGTTACGGTACTCCGGGAGTCCGGTTCCCAGCTCTGCGTTCTGCCATTTTAGGGACAGAAGTCGCTCAAATGGAACTTTCAGGGAGTATGCGAGCCACTGTGTGAGCTTGTGGAATGGTTGGATACTGTCTGTAGTTGAGGATGGTGATTGCTCTGCGAGCACGGCGAGTGGCCAAGCGTCGCCGATGGGGTAACCGTTCACTTTGGTGCGGTCGGATGGCCAGATGGGGATGAGTGTTTTCTGTAGGACATCCCAAAGAACCAAGTAGTCGATGGAGCCTTTGCTCATAGCAAGGAGGTAGTCTAAAAAGTACATCAATTACCGGGCACTATATTACGTTGACTGGTAACTGACCTGCTATTTGCCCAGGACGGCCAGATGGCCCAAAGATTTCTGGAAGGTTTCTCAATGACTCGCCCAGTCGTTGGAGAATATGGACCCGGGCAGAAGCTCCAAGAAGTGGGTTGCTGGAATCATCGACTTGAAAGCCGCGAAGTAGTGTGTCTACACTGAGGGTCCGCAGGGCCTCTCCTATTGTTCATCGTGAGCAATGACATGTCCTTGCCAACAACGCCGACAGCACGTACCATGAACCACATCCTTTCTCTCAGATCCCGTGTTGGCAAAGTCACCGTTCAAGAACATATACAGTGATGCGACCGCGATACCCTCGCTCCGGGTGAAGACGGCCCCGGTTTCTTTCTCCACGTAACGCCAAGTATCTCCCGCACCGGCATCGAGAAGCACGGAGACGAAAAA
Organism: Aspergillus vadensis CBS 113365; assembly: GCF_003184925.1. Classification (NCBI taxonomy): domain Eukaryota; kingdom Fungi; phylum Ascomycota; class Eurotiomycetes; order Eurotiales; family Aspergillaceae; genus Aspergillus; species Aspergillus vadensis. The sequence continues at coordinate 71,982 of NW_020292074.1, forward strand.
TAGATCCAACAGACTTCTGACTTTCTCTTTATCATCATATCCGGATGCATCCCATCGCTCGATCAGTTTCTGGATTCGAGGCACGCCGCCTACGTCGAAGTGCTGCCAGCGACCGTGGGGAGGGATTTGGTCGTAGCGGTCCGGGCCGAAGTCGCGCTGAGTAGATGGTTAGGGATGATTTATGAATGTATGAGAGGCTACTTACCTGGATTATGCCTGCAACGTAGTCCACGGTCGCATCGAGACGCTCAGGGTGGTAGTCGTAGTGGTGCAGCTTTCCTTGTTCAGCGAGGCGGAAGACGATATTGGCTCTCTCGCGTACGGCTTCCAGACGAAGCAAGTGTCGGGTATTGGAGTCCATCGTGTTTCCTTGACCAGGTAATCCAGGTTTCGGGTGGATTTGAGCACTTCTCTTCTCGAGGCAAAAAGAAGATAGATGTGTTGTCAACAAAGAACGTTACACTGGATGAGGGGATGAGCACAACAAAGCGGGGAAGGCGCTTATCGCCTCGGCTGATACGGTATCTTATCTGATACCAGCGACGATAACCGCTTTGTGAAGATGGGCGGACCTAACTATGAGATCGGAGGATGGATGCCACAGTGATCATATCATTCTATATTTTAACAAAGCCAACGTATTTATAGCAGGATATTTCCACTACATTACACGTCAGGCATTAATTCCCATTCATTTCTCTTCTCGTTGCATCAATACCAACCCACTGTATCCATCATGACAGTCACACTACCCGCCAATGTTGATCAACCTCAAAATGATACTTTCACATCCCTTCTCTCACAACTCAGGGATCGATCCCTCAAGCCCTCCAAAGTACGCAGCCTAGTGCGCGACATGACAGCAACCATGACAAAGAGCCTGCACATCGACGTACCCAAAGATGAAACGATAGCTATCATCGTGGTGCTACGCTCCGGTCTCGCCATGTTCGATGGTTTCGTGGACAACATCCCTGAAGATGTGTCGACAACTGTCTATCACATGGGCATTTTCAGAGACCAGGCGTCGTTGCAGCCGGTTGAGTACTACAATAAGCTACCTGTGAAGCCGGCGCACATCAAGCAGGCTTATATTTTGGATCCCTTGATTGCCACGGGCGGTACAGCCGCTGCAGTTATCAGTATATTAAAGTGAGTTTCTGGAGTATTGTAATTTCAGAAAGTTACTAATAATCCCAGGGATTGGGGAATCGAAAAGGTTACATTTCTTACTATGCTGTCTACTCCGGTTGGGTTGGGGCATGCAGCTGCCGTGTGGCCCGAGGGTAGCCGATTTGTGGTGGGTGCAGTTGATCCCGAAGTGGATGCGAAAGGATATGTTCAGCCTGGAGTTGGGGATATTGGGGATAGGCTTTATGGGACAGCATTTGATTAGGACATAATCGTAATAGAATTGTACAAGATCGTGAAGACTTACATTCGCACCTTCGCTCTTGCCAAATGAGATACAGTCTGTACCCTTCTCTCGCCCTTTGATCCCCTGTATCAGTTGACCGTATGAAACCGGAATCGATGTTTTGGCATTACAGACAATTCTAGACATCAGGAGGCCCTCACACATATTCTAAGTCAACTGCTCAAGGTCAAACATGGTCCAGAAAGTAGCCTGCCAAACAGCACCATACGCCCAGACACGGCTCAAAATGACAATCTTATCAATAAAGTAGCCATTCCCTTATATAAAGCGAAAGATATTTACAAATCCCCGGGATTTTAAGAACCAACCCGTCACCTGTACACCTCAATAGATAATCTAAACCCTATAGCGAACCCAATCCCACCTCTTAATGAGTCGTTCCATAGTACCTATCACCAAAGTCTCCCAGACCAGGACTAATGTAGCTAAAGCAAAGTCAGCAACCGATCTACTCAAATCAAATAAGCACACTTACTTCTGAGCAGTCAACTCCGCATCCACCGCCGCAGCAACAACCTTCAGACCCGGAAACCTGCCAGAAATAACATCCAGCCCCTTCTGCGACGACACCACATTAACAAGAACAATAGATTCCTCGGGAACACCATTGCTCGTCAAGTTCTCGACGGCTTTGATCACAGAGCCGCCGGTCGCAAGCATGGGTTCCAGGAGCAGGACGACTAGATCATTGTTAGTGGGTTCTCCTTTCCTGCCAACCAACAAACCACCACAAGAAAAGATAAGACATACTATCATCCGTAATCCCCGCCGGCAACTTCGAGTAATAAATCTTGGCGATGCTAGTCTCCTCATCGCGCTGGATGAGCAGCTTACCAAAACTAAGTGGTCCACTGCGCATGCTTATTCAGCACACTTGAACACTCTCCAGATACAGAAAGGAAACACTCACGTCCAAGTATCCCGCAGCGCCTGTTCCATACAAGCACCGGCGCGGAGGATACTGACACCGCAAACCCCCTTCGTGAACCGGATTCCGGTGTAGGGTTTGTTGATCGGGGTAGTAACAGTGTATTCTTCTGCGGGGACATGACCCAATGCTATACATCTACTTAAGCCGTCATCCCGATAATTGATAGATGATTGGATATGGAGTAATACTTACCGGCCGTAATCAACCGGCGCACAACCTTCTCCACAGCAGCGGAAAAGTCCCGATCATTAGTATTCACGTCCCGGATGATGGTCATCAAATTAAGCAGAGACCGGTCCTGTTCCAGGACCGTGATGCGGTCCATTTGGGTAGTCCAGGCTGCTGCGCTAGAGGATTCCATGGCGTGGATTTAAGTTTGGACTATTTTTTTTCGATTGGCCGGAAGTGGGCGGAGTGATGGTTGAGGTGTTGTGATGAATTGTTGATTGAAATGGATAATTTGGGCCACCCTGTGGATAGGACTGACTATATGGTATAGATTGAACGACTTTGGGGTTAGTTTCGACCGGCGCTGATTTAGTCGCGTGCTTTACGCCTATCGTGTGAAGAAAGGCGGAGTGAAAATTCGGAGGGAAAAAAGCGCGGGGTTTTGCGGTGCGAAAGGACGATAAGATAAGCGGGGTGAGGATCTAATCTAATCTTATCTGGGATGGGTGTTGGGCCTGGGAGGAGTGCTCCGGAGAGTTCTTGTTAACGGTCGCTGTTGTCCAGAAAGAATGATAAAGTGCTCAGTCGAATCTTCTATGATATTACAAGCACTCCGATAGGATACCTGAGAACGTGCAGTCGTAATGGCTACTGTATGACTCGCCCCACGCTCCGACTCCCTGACGTTGGAATAGTATATTCCTGTCGATACTGTGAAGATAGTCGACTTGTAATAGTATGAAGAGCAGCAGAAGCCGTCTATGTGATAGCACGGAGCTCCGTTCAAGAAGACAATAGCTTGACAATACAGATCTCATATATTGCCCGATGTTCTTGGCGTGATCGCAGAGTATCGAATGAAGAGCTGTCTGCGCAGGTAATCAATATGCAGCTTTTTGGCAGCTTGTAGCGGTTCTCTACTTCTGCGCATCACTTGAATACTATGAGATGCCCCCAAATTTTACTAATGTCACTGTTGAGAAACCGATGCATTGGAAAAGCGAGGCATCTTCTTAACCGGTATCCCGAGGGGTGATACCATTCTTGAATTGTGATAAACGGTAGTTCTGCTTAGATGCATAGTTTTGAATGATAGAGATGTTTTCATGCTCATGACAGGCACGTATTTGAGGCTGAGAGCCTCGTATACCCATTTTGTATATAGAACGACAAGACACGCAACTATACCAAACACAGCATCGCCTGTGCGCTTATCAAGGCGATTTACGTAGCAGCTCGCTTATCAGTAAACACGCGCACAGACCAAGCAGCAACCCCAAGTCTGATAAGACAGCAAGTATCTACCAGATCGCGAGATAATCATCGCCACCATAATCCGATAGTCTCTATCTCGCGATTGATTTTACAGGATCGCCATACGCTAACATGCCTCGAGCATCAAGTACCTCATCGGGTCGCTCCAGGTTTACACCGTTCCCCGCCGCCTCGCCCGCTTCTAGCGATGGTACCACGGTGTCGGGGCGCGTGCGCCGGCGGATCTCAGATGTAGGTTGTCCCAGTTCAAAACACTGATAAGAGTGGAATAACCATGCTGATGACATTGTGGAGATAAGACCCGTCGTGATGGGCTAAGTTCCCGATCTAGTCGTGCTGAAACCGTACAGATTGAAGAAAGTGATGCATCCGACCGGGAGGAACCATTGCCGCGGTCGCAGTCTGGGCCGACAATCACGCATCTGTTTATTTATAATGAATCAGTTATGTCTAGGTCGCAGAACTGGACAACTGTTTTGGATCCGGTATAGGCCTTGATCAACCTCAGGTTATTGCTACTAGTGCTAACGCGATGGACAGGTTTCACAACGTCTACTTTGCAGGGTCCCAGGGAGTACTCTCCAAGAAGTACAGCGGGCTGTTGGGGCTGCTGAAGATGCCCAGCCTGGTTGGGCTGCTTTGGGGTTCCAAGTGAGGCGTGAACATCTGTTGAGACTGGTGGATGTACTAAGACAGATGTCTCCTGAAATTGTGAGCAAGCAGCCGTAACAGCTGACTGGCAAAGGGGTTGAACTAACAATCACAGGTTACCTGTTTATCTCGGGAGGTTGGAAAGACCCTAGCCGATGCAGACGCAGAAGTCTTTCGCGGTCTGGACTGCATACATGCCGCATGCTCGATTGGGCCTGAAATGGCCGGCATGTTCTTAGGAGGCGATGCAACGTTGCTACAAACGTTCTACGAGCCAGTTGTATGTTGGTACTAGTAAGATACGGACAAGCTACTGACAGATTTCTACAGGGAGTCTGTGTGTCAATCACCCCTTTCAGCTTCCCTTTCATGATTCCCTTGTGGTCGCTTCCGTACGCGCTCATCACCGGCAATACAGTTATCCTGAAGCCCTCTGAGAAAACACCTACTACGTCTTCATTGCTAGCACAGGCGATCGTAAAGACTGGCTTCCCACCTGGAGTCTTCAATGTGCTTCACGGCGGCCCATCGACCGTTCAGATGCTTGTGACTCAACCAACGGTTCAAGCGGTGAGTTTCGTCGGGTCCGAGTCCGCTGCTAGGCAGGTCCATGACTTGGCAAGGGCTGCAGGGAAGCGAATACAAGCAGAGTGTGGTGGCAAGAACCATGGGGTTGTCCTAGAGGATGCCAATATGTCCTCGACGCTGTTTGCGATCGCTGGAAGTGCCTTTGGAGCTGCGGGACAGCGATGTATGGCCTTGAGCGTAGCAGTGTTTGTTGGTGCGACGAGAGACTGGGTTCCTAGGCTGGTCGAACTGGCACAGTCGATGGTGGTAGGATGTGGAGGGGATCAGGAGTCTAAGATCGGGCCCTTGATCGACAAAACAGCGAAAGAAAAAGTTAGTGAAATGATCCAGCGAGCAGTTGAGGAGAGAGCAACGGTTCTTCTAGACGGTCGGGATATTGAGGTCCCTGGCTATCCGGATGGCAACTTTATGGGCCCAACCATACTCGGGGACGTGCAGACGTACATGGAATGTTATCAGGCGGAGATATTTGGACCGGTACTCATCTGTATGGAGGTGGACACTCTCGAGGAAGCAATCGATCTGATTAATCAAAACAAGTGTCAGTCTCTGATCATTCCGTGTCTGGGGGACATGGATTGCTGATCCGATCATAGATGGTAACGGATGCTCCATATTTACCACCAGTGGAAAACATGCAAATACGTTCCAACGCTGTGTCAATGTTGGACAAATTGGTGTCAACATCCCGTTGATCGGTATGGCTGTCCCTAGTTCCGTGGCGCAACCACCCCCTGACAGTACAACAGCGCCATATGGAACCGCAGTCCGAACGAGCAACAAAGATTCTTTTCTGGGTGGTGAGTATCCAGGCATTGCTGATGGGAGAAACTCTAACCTGTCCAGACCGGCATTCCCCTGGAAAGACATATTGGCCATTCTTTACAACAACAAAGACGGTGTCATCGCGATGGGATCAGTGAGCGCTGAGGAGTGCTCTCGGTATGCAGCAGATGAAGAGTGTTGGTATGGGAGATCGGGTATGAGTCGCTTTCCACCGTGAGGTCGCACGCAATGCGAAATGGAGGGCATTTGCATCCTGCTCGTCAATGAACTTATCGAGGCCTGATTGGATGCATTACGGTCGTGGTAGGGGAGTATAAACGTCGATGAGCCGAGGCGCGGACTATGCTACTTGTCGAGGTGTGTGCCGGATGACATGCCGACCGATGAACGATAAACACCGGGTCCGATCGGTAGGTAGATTCAACACTGCTGGGAAATGAGCCCTGGGGAATATCAATCTAACCGTACTTGGAAGTTGAAGACACTTCTCACTCTCTGCAAGATTGCACCGTACTAGAAAGAGTATGAGTCAGGTGGTTTCCTCCCCGTAATCGAAAAGATTCAATTACATAAAGTGCGTTATACAATATCACATACGGGCGAACTTCGCTACATCAAAATTATCCAGCTCGTGGTCAATGAGGCTTGGGAAGACTGCTCAGGGTCTCAAGACACCAATTTAGTATTATCTAACGAGCAAACCTATACGTGCTCGACTCTACATCTGGCTGCTAGACCTGTCGACGAACTTCCCAACCTGGAAAACAAGCCGTGTCGACATCCGGACGACGCGCGATGATTGCTCACGAAGGACCATGATAGCCTTGCGGCAACACGAGTAGATGGGCTAGGTTGGGTCCGAACCGACCCGATTATAACCCCTTTTCGATTACGTTGGATGCCAAATGCTCCAGCCGATGAAAACTCCAAAGATCAGCAGTACTGGTACGCATAGTCGGTGAACTGTAAGACGCCTCCAAGGCTAATTGGAAAAGTCATTGCTGCTGCCAGTTCAGCAGATACCTCCCTCATGATCTATGCCTATAGCTGTCACGAGCTCATGGGCGATTGCCGACATTGCTCCACTATGGAGTACCCCTGACAGAACCTAATCATGATCGGGATGCCTGATCCCGGTGCATCCGCGCGGACGGGATGTGGATCTTGCCTGAAGATCGCTAGAGAGTACCACCTGCACGGAGAATATTACGACCGCTAGTTCCCATTTGCTGCCCTTAGTGTCAGTTGTCCTTATCTGGAGTTGTTTATTATGATCCGTGAATAATTTCGACTTTGGTTGGGATCCGTTTGTCCTGGTACCGTAACCCGCAAACAGCCTCAATCGATGTCTGCTCGAATGTGAGACGCCGTTCCCGTCCCCTAGAGTTCAATGGCATCTTCAGGATGATAGGTCAAAGCAGGTGTTCTCTTCCACCCGATTTTGCCCGGATCGCAGCCACCATAACGAGGTAAGCATCTAGCTAATTGATTAACCCTTTTGCTTGACGTCAGCGTAAGCAGTCCCAATAGGGAAGGGTACCCGACCCGAGTGAGTCAGGTGCGCGTCATGCGTCAGCACAACTCCCAAACTAACTACATCTCATTATCAGCACCAAGCTGCCAGGCAGTTATAAAGCGTAGTGAGAAGAAGTATCTTCCCTTGTTCCCAGTTGTTAACCATAGTATTATACTACTCTTCCCAACCATCCATCATGCCCACTCTTAGTCAGGTTCGTCAGTCCAACACGGCCCTGGGCGCTCAACGCCAAAAGATGGTCGCCGTCTTCGTTGGAGGCACCAGTGGCATAGGAGAAGCGACAGCTAAGCAGATGGCGCTCGCTGTGAAACAACCAACTATCCACTTGGTTGGCCGGAATCCCGCATCCGGTTCCAGAGTCCTAGAGGAGCTCCGGGCTTCAAATCCAAACGGATCATTTCACTTTATTCAATCGGATGTCTCACTTCTGCGTAGTGTTGACAAGGCCTGTGCGGAAATCGCCGACAAGGAAAAGGAAATTGATCTCCTCTTCATGTCCACCGGCCACCTCTCTCTTTCAAAAAATGGTAAGTAGCAGAAACAACCTTATCCTGGTCAGTCGGGACGGCTACAAACGCTACCCCGTCAACCCCAACACCCCTATACCCTACTAGTGGCTGACAGCGGGGGCCCACACACAGAAACCGATGAAGGACTAGACGACAACCATGCCCTTCGTTACTACTCCCGGATGCGCTTCGTGCAGAACCTTATGCCTTTGCTCAGTGCCTCCCCCGGTCCAGCCAGGGTCGTATCCATTTTAGCAGGCGGCCAAGAAGGCACCATCGAAGAAGACAATTTCGACCTGACAAAGTCATGGAGCTTTACAAAATCAAACACATACGCCGCCACGTTAAACTCCTTAGCAATAGAGCATCTAGCCACCGCCCATCCGACCGTAAGCTTTCTACACGTCTTCCCGGGAATTGTACGGACTCCGTTGATGAACGCCACCTTCGGGAACTTTGGTGGGGCTATCCTAAGCTTTCTTTCTCGTCCAATTTCCATCACGCCGGAGGAGAGTGGTGAGCGTAATCTGTTTCTCTCGACGTCGGCAGCTTATCCTCCCGCCACGCCCAAAGATCCATCACATCTAGGGGTTCCCTTAGTCAAAGGGATGGACACGGCATCTGCATCAACTGGTAAAATTGGAGGGGGCTCCTATATCCTCAAATACGATGGGAGCAATGCAACTCGCGAGAAACTGATGGCTGATTATCGAGCCCGGAGTTTCCCTGGTAAGGTTTGGGATCATACACTGGAGACATTCAAGCGGGTGCTACGGTCGGACTGATGATGACGGTTTTCATGCGGTTGTTTTTCTTTTCTTTTTCCCCTTTTTCTTTCTCCCTCTACTTTCCCTAATGTTGCATCGTCATGGACGGTATTTAACTTTACATAACCGAGTTTGCCGTCGGATAGGCCAACTCCCATATTCGTAATCTCATCTATCCAAAAATGAAGTTCGTACTTTGTCTCTGAGCTACGCTCGAAACTCTACCAATGATGGGAATAGTAGCAGAGGATCACACGGTCGGGTATGGCTTTCCGAACAGGCAACATATGAGCCGGCTCAATAACAGATGAAAGGAAGAAACAATATAGCAAAACGCAGCCAAACTATAAATAGCTGATTGATGCTTGAACAATTAAACAAGGTTATACGAAGGAAGATTGTAAAAAGGCCACTAAAGAGAGGGGAACGAGGGCTCCTGGATGATCTTAGAAGAAGCACTCTCTTTCCACTCCTAACTAGACCGACCGATGAAATTGTCGTACATTTAGTGAACTTAGAAAGTAAAGTTAGGTAACATGTTGTAATATATGCGTAGTATGGCAATTTTCAGACGACAATATTGCAGTGATAAGCAGAGGAAAGAGGAGGGAGGGGGGGGGGGGGGAAACAGGGAGAACCGAAGGAACAAAATGAAGAGAAGAAAAACAAAAAAGGTAAGGTAAAATATGCAATCTAGATAGAAGTGTCAAGGAACAGAGTTTGGTCCTTGGTTCAATCGTCCACTTTGGAGTTTGAATCGCTCCCATCATCATCAACATCATCACTATCAATGTCGGCTATACATCCGCCCTGACAGACAAAGCGACCACCGCATGAGCAGGCCTGAGGTCCATCTTTGGAGTAAACAATATCGGCGAAAGAGATCGCTGAAACAAGAATGGTATCGCCCTCCTCAACCTGGGGGATCTCTTTGTCCAGTTGCTTTCGTAATTCTTCTTCCCCGTCGTCCCTGTGGTCGTATTCGAAATCTTCTCGGCGTTGCTGCAACGTATCCATAACGTCTGAAGTTATCAAGTGGCGACTTGAGACAAGAGGAAAGTGCAGTAGTATTGGAACAGGCCATTCGTCAGGTTGGATTTCATCGGAACACCCTCGTTTTCGGACTCTCGTTTTGCGATGCAATTAGGGCCCACACCGCCTGACATCAAGTTCGAACTCCAATTCGGTTTCAATTGTTCCCAGATAAATAGATATGTCAATTGCGGACCGATAAATTTCGACAAGCCCTTTGTATCGGTTTGTAACTTGATTCGAGTCGGTGATTTTCTTCAATACTACCTGCAAGGCTTGACACTCCTTGAGCATACTGGTCGCAAGTCGATTTGCGAGCAGCTCCTGGGCCTTGCCGGTTTGATGTGCAACCCTGTAGTCCCTCGTATGTTCGGGATGGACCTGATTTAGGAGCTGGGTTGTCGTTCTCCGCCAGTCAGATGCTCTGATCGGGTCAACTGCGGTATGGATAATAAATTTAGTCTACCAGATACTTGTACACCCCCCAGAACAAGCTAAATGATTTGCAGACATACCTTTGATTAGCCTCTTCCAAAGTCCCCACAATTGCTTCCCAAAGGCTGGTGGATCCATGCTTGACTGGCTACCTGTGTCCTCCTGACTGCCCTCAACGTAGACAAATGGATTACTGATAACATCTTCAAAGAGGTGCTTCATTAACACCGTGCCTGGAAGAAAATAACAGAAGTTATTATAGCCAAGCTCGTCAAGTCTCGCCTCAATCGACTTCCAATCTTTGTCCAGGCAAAAGTTCCCAAGGCTGTCCAGAATTATCTGTAAATCGCCGGCAGACAACCTATCCCTGAGCTTTGCTCTCCTGTAGCAGTATTTATCTACCCAAGTTGAGACACGCCGGCTGAAGTCGTGGAACAGGTTCTTTGTACAGCCTTCATTCCATTCACCCCTATAGCTCAAAGACCTCGGGCGTGTCCAAACAATGGATTTACCTGGGCGTCTTTCTTCTGGTAACTCTGGTAACCCGTGTTCATCAACAGGCACCTCATGCTGTTGAACCTCTGTAGGTTCTTTAACATTTGCTGACACTGTAGATTCAGAAGCTGAGCTAGCGTCGATTTTTGCTTTCATTGATGTCTGGATTTCTGGTGACGCTGGAGGTTCCGAAGCAGAGCTGGTGTTAACCTTATCCTCTGTCGATCTTTGGACCTCAGGTGGTGTCTTAGGCTCAAAAGCCGACTTGGATTCGGTACTTTGATGGACCCTGGGCTTCCTCCCCTTCAATTCGGTCGCTTCTTGTTTCTCTAAAAACCTAGGAGAGCGCCTTTTCTATAGAGTCCACAAACTTCATTAGCATTTTTCAGAAGCTCCGCATCTTTCATGGAACCAAGCTTCGTTCATGTGGTCCCGCAAGGTCTGACTGCATTAGAGCCCCGCAACACAAGGCCCACTGTGGGATAGCCAATATCCACAACGTGCAGAAGAGCCTGGACGGTTGGAGGAGAATGAGTGAAGGATGCATTGACGCTCGTTTCTTACCTGTGAAGGTTCGCTAGTGTTCTTTGCCTTTCTTTTTCCCATCTTGAAGCCCACTGTAGTTTTGCTCACTAGACGGTGTTGCCTGTCTATCCAAATGGCACAGTTTTGATACTAATCACGGGGAAAACACTGTGTGACAAGGTTAAGATTCTCTCGGAGTTTATATACGATGGTTATAAGTCAGATTCTTTGAGCATCGGCTGGCCTTTTTAAGACTTCTACAATGCGGTTCCTGGATAGTCATAAGACAGGCGGTATTGCCCGAAGCATGAGGCAATAAATAATGGAAACTACCAATACAAAAGGACGAAAGAAAAGGCCAGGGGCAAGGGTCTCGCCTTTGAACTTTGGGATCGCGGGAAAGGTTGAAAGCCATCGTCAAGGGGAATGGTGGCAACCGTATCCACCCAGCCTTTCCTCTCAATTGTCAGGTGATAGAATCATAGAGGTCCAGGCCCGTCATTTGGGCGCATGCCACTCGCTTGGGCAAATTTACACTTACTCTTCTGTCTCACTCATGAAGGGCGTCAGCTGGATCTAGATCTCCTCAGATTTGGACAAGCAATATAACTCACGTCCAATCTACCTAGTTCGTGGCTGCCTCTGTCCATCCCCAGAACCACTTTCAATACTTTTCCCTTGTCTAAACTGTGCTTTCTTTGGTTTCCTATCTACTCTATATCTTTGTGTCCAAACCAACATAATCTTAGCCAAACTGGTCCCCCGAATAACGCCATAATGACCATGGAATGTACTCGGAAGATCGCTGTGTCCGTGGATTGCGGAACTACTCATACGAGTAAGACTTTTGGAACCCCAAGCTGGTCGAGCAAGGCTCGGGCATAGACATTGATCAGTTGGAGCAGGTGTTGCATGGATTCATCCCGACTCTACGAATGTGAGATTTATCGACACTTGGCCCGGAACGCAGACCCGTTCGACGCGTGTCCCGACCCGCATCGCCTACAGTTTCAAGAAGCGAGTCCTCCAAAACGCGGCATGGGGATACATGATTACCGAAGATCATGTAACTTCTTCCTGGGTTAAGCTCCTCTTAGAACCTGAAGTAACGGAAAAGATCATCGCCGATGACAACAAGCAGTGGAAAGATTCCGTGGGAATTTTCCACCGGCCTGGAGGCAGGGACCCTACCAGTATCATTAGAGACTTCTTGGACCGCCTCAGGAAATATTGGGAGACTCACATTAAGAGAAAATGCAATGACAACGACCTTGGGATATTGCCATTTGCATACATTCTGACTGTACCGGCGACATGGTCGGAAGTAGCTATAAGCTCCATGAAGAAAGCCGCCCGGGCAGCAGGTTTTCGCGGAATTGCTGGAGACGACACTCTCGTCCTCTCTGAGCCAGAATCAGCACTGACAACAATGTTATGTGATCCGTTGATTCCCATTCAGGTGTGTCTCTTACGCTGCTGTTTTGTTTCCACATCTTGAAGGTATTGTGCATGTTGACATTAGTATTAGGCGGGAGACGGAGTCCTTGTCTGTGACTGTGGAGGTGGAACGCTTGTAAGGATATATCCAGCTCTCTATCACCCTTTAGAAGTCTGGCTTACCACATACAGGATATTGGCACCTACGTCATCTACCAGAAAGAGATTGGGGACTACAGAACTGTAAGCAACTACACAGGTAGGTCTTCCCCGTCAGGATCGCCACATTTACGAACACACCCTGAAGTCGAGTAGATCCTTTGGGGGGTAGCACTATGATAGACCGGGAATATTACGCTGTCGCGTCTGAAAATTTGAAGTCGAAGAAGTTGAGTCGCTCGGTCTTTTCCCCAACTGGTCGTTTAATGAGCGATGTTGAGTCAGCCAAACGTGACTTCGAAGGCACCATCGGTCAAGAAATTGGCGATATACAATATCGTACATCGACAGGTTTTCGCAAGTTCGAGTTCACAAAGTCTGCTGCTTCCCCCCTCCCCCTTCCCCGCCTACCTTTCCTCTGTCGGCTTTTTGTGGGGAATAAATCTAATCGAATAGTAACAGTGTCGATATGCTCGATCTTTAGTATCCTCTCATAGTGACAATCTGCGATGTTCTGACAGCGCAGATTAATCGAGCACATGACTTGATTGGACGCCCAGTAATCAAGGTATGGAGTACTGATTATCTCACTGACATATTTTCGCACATTTATCGATTCAGGCACTGACAAACACACAGCACGTTTACGTATCCGGCGCGGCGGCACACTCCGTCTATCTTTATAACGCCATTCAAAGGCTTTTCGCGAACTCGCAGATAACGGTCACCCGACACCAAACGCCGTAAGTCTGCCCGTACCTTCTTACCTGACATTGTCTAACAGTGATCCATGAGTTAGAGAGACTGCTGTAGCTGAAGGCGCTGCTCGCTGGGCGTACAGGAACCTTCTTTCGGTTGAACAGCTCGACCGTCATTACGGTGTTGAGTCCTCTGGCCCTCCAGTTGGTGCCAAGGACCTCAATAACCAAGAACCTCGAGCGCCTCAGGGTCATCCCGTGTCTTGGGTCAATTAAAGTGGTGAGTTCAATGAAAGTACCCAGCTATGCAAACATGCTCTGATAGTGACGTTTCTCTCCTCAAGGGGGACCGGTGCTCAATTGGCGAATTGCGAACCGCCACATTTACCTGCCGGGTCTTTCAAGATTTCCCTTTCGCAGTTATCAACATTTACGATGCAGTACCGAGGCCTGTGGGCGGACAAAACAATGCGATATACGGTTCGAAGAACTTTCATTTTCTCATCTTTGTGACCCAATCTTTGTGACCCGTATGAAATAAACCCTAATCAAAAACCAGATGTCCGGAACATTGGCCATGTATTCTGCAACTTCGTCGCCGCATTAAGTTCAGGAGGTACAAGAAGTGGAGACACCATTGATGTGAAGCTCCGCCTTACTCTTGAAAGAAGTAAGATCCACGTCAGGGCAACTTCCTCCCATGGCCACGACTTTGGTAAGGTGGAAATCGATCGTTTCCGTTGACAGAGTAGGGCCCTGATCGCAAAGACCCTCTGTGATTGCTTTGCTGCATTGTGTGGCACGAGGAAACTTCTTGGAAGTGAACATTTTCGGAGCGAGGTCAACTGACATGGCAACTTTCATTCGCTATGTGCCTCTTTTATCTTTTGAAGCTGTTGTTTTTATTTGTTGATTCCATTATACCATTATTCCCACATTTCTGCTGTGTTTTTGCTTTTTAAAAAAAAAGTTTGTGACTTGCATTTCCTTTGTCTCAAGTCTCGGGGATTTCATCTATTTCGGGCCTTCTTTTACACACACACTCTCTCTCTCTCCCCTCCCTCCCTCTTTCGTATTTCTCATAAGTGCGCTATTCAGATTGACACTGGTAATACTATTGAAGTTTCAGATTCATGGAAACCTGTACTGTAGTTGTTGTATAGAATAAGCATGGTCTGTAGGAGTCAACGGGCGCATTCGAATCGCTGCACAACACCAAGCCCACATTTTCAATGCACTGGTCCTTGTCGACTATCATTAAGCAATCACCGCAAAATTATTAAACCGTTTCGATCAACCGGTGGCTCCGAACCTCAAGTGTTCATTGTTATTGACTTTATTGAAATTTGATACCATGCTGGTTGGTGTTTAGTTTCAGACAAACACAGCACAGCACAGCACGCATTCTAGGGCTACATGGAGCTGCAAACTATTCGTATTCAGTTCACAGGGGCTTTCGAGCATTCACTGCTCGTTTGGGTCTGTTTGACGCCAGAGTATGTGATAGTATAGAATGATGCTCAACGGACGAGTCAACTCCAAGGTGGCATTAGTACATATTAAGTTCCCGCTCGGTCGGCCACCCACGGTGTGCTATACAGGAAGCACCTTTGTCTTATGACAATATTCTTGCTACTGGAATGGGCGTTGATCCCATAAATAGATCGAAAATCAGGTATGACAGACAACCTGATCAAGTAAGTTTTTTATTAGATAATTCTGATCGCTCTTTGTACTATGGTAGTAGCGGAAAATGTTGTACGCTATTTGTCTCATATTGAAGGGGTCTCAGTAATTCACAGATTTCAAAGAAATGGAAGGAATAAAAAAAAGATATTTATTACAATATTCTTCCTGGGCGGTGAAATTTCTGGATGATTGGGATGGTATTCGCAATGGAGGAGCTCGTTGAGAGCAAGACTTTGTAGGTAGCAGAAGGAGAGAGAAGAAATAGAGCAACAAAAAAGATCTCCCCGACTGGGAGTCGAACCCAGGTCTCCCGCGCTTGTTCCCAATTAGGATTGACAAGCGGAAATCATGACCGTTAGACCATCGAGGATTTATTGCTAAATTGGGCTTTTATTTACGTACTTATTTAAGCAGTGTAAGCTCAATACTCATAAAAAACTCGAGAACAAAAAGTGGACTCGCCGGGAATCGAACCCGGGACCTCTCCAATGCGAATGGAGCGTCATACCCCTAAACCACAAGCCCATCTTATTGGTAGAGTACGACGAGTCTTGTTACATAAAGGTAAAATGTTTGCTCTCATCTCAAATACTTCTGCATCAGTACTCAGTCCGGGTTATCTGATAGGTAAAACCGAATACAACGCTTTTTATGAGAACTAACGCGTCATCATTTTAGAAGTGACTTGCTTCCGTCCGTGCAATGCCGCTATTCCAGCACTTGCTGTTCCTCGGGATGCGGAGAAAGAAGCGGGGAAATGCAAATGTAACCTATCAACTTCCCCAGACTGGGAGCACATCCACGCTCATCTCAAACCTGATCATGTTTCTTTCAAAAAAAAAAGTCGTCAATTTATACTACCGAGTCTCTATCTTAGGCAAGAGTTCTACCTCTACATATATATCCATCGCTATATGCCCTCCTAATTACGGCCTCGTCTCTCGTCCTTTGTCTTGTATATAGAGAGCCACCTGAACTGCCCTTCTTCATCGAATCGGGGATTATCCCACGACCTTACCGTCGTTAGCATAGCTAACAAGACGCTTTTCTCATACCCGGGCTCTACTAGAAGGTGATATCTGTCAGGCGGAGTCACTTTACATAGACGCATAGCTGAAGCCTCCCCCGCGATATATATAAACTCGGCATCATGTACAGATTCCCGCCTGGTCTCGCCCGTCGGACACCACGACTCATCCCAACAATACAAACCCCATTGAAGCAATACCACCACCGTCGCAAGCAATCTTCCTATCCATGTACCATAAGACCATCGAAGACCGAACTAAAAAATAACAAACTCACCCCACAAAATCTCGAAACCGCCATCCACTCCCTCTTCCACGACGGCCTAGTCATTATCGAAAACGCCATTCCACACGACCCCCTCGACCACCTAAACACAAAAATGATACAAGACGCCTACACCCTGCAAGCCAGAAACGAGAATAGCCCTTACAATTACAACCCAGGGAATATCCAACAAGATCCACCCCCGATAAGAGAATATTTCCACAAAGATATCTTCCTGAGTACGTGAATATTCTCCCCGAGCAATCCCCACCCGCTCCTGCTAAAGTAATCACCACAGACCCTCTCGCCATTCAAATTACCTCAACAGCCTTAGGCCCCCGTCCTAAATGGACCTTCTGCTCAGGTAACACCGCCATGCCGCCAACCAGTACTTGTCCCCCCACATCGCAGCCCGTACACACGGACGCGGATTTCGATCATCCATCGCATCCATTCGCCTACGTTATTAACGTCCCCTTGGTTACTATGACTCCTGAAAACGGATCCACAGAGATCTGGCTCGGCACGCACGTGGACTCGGGTCTGCATGTGCAGGAGGGAGCGCATGGCGCGGATCGAGCTAGTGGACGGATCAAGGCTCAGGAGGTGGAGAAGCGTCGCGCTGTGAGAATGCCCTGTCAGCCTGTTGTGCCGAAGGGGTCGTTGGTGATTCGGGATTTGAGGCTTTGGCATGCGGGCATGGGGAATTGGACGGGGGATGTGAGGGTTATGTTGGCTATGAGTAAGTAATTCTTTTCTTCAAGTTTTGGCTTGGTTGTGGTGGGCTGGTGCTGAGTAGGATTGTTGTGTAGTTCATTTCGCGCCGTGGTATCGGAATAAGATGAAATTGGAGCTTGCGGAGGAGTTGAGGCCCGTGGTTGAGAGGGAGACTAGGTTGGAGGTTCCGGTCGATTGGGTGTCGGAGGAGCGGGCGTTGAATCGGTATTTGAATCGGGGCTTTGGGAATGAATATGATTTTAGTCAGGAGATGTAGGAGTAAGAAGCGGCTTGGGATGGAAAGATATTGTCGCGCTGGGATTAGAGTGGCAGTAGCATTTGATAAGGGTGGCAATATGGAGTGTTTATGGACTACACTGAGACACATCGTCACCAATTTCTTATATTGCTAACTCTTAGGCTACTATCAGAAAGTAACCATCCACGTTAAACACTATCACTAACAACAGTTTTCACTAGGTGCCATTGATTGAACAAACAGGCACCGCCCACACGATGTTTGAGTTTCGAGGGAGAACCTCAAAGAGTGAACTGCATATCCTCATCCCCGAGAGAAACGATCCAACTTCAGAATCATATACTCCTCCCAGTGGCTAGAACCTCCCATTTGAACTTGCGACTGCACTGCCCCATGCTCGTGCATCCCGACCGAAGCTGCCTTCGGGGGTAGCACCTCGGCCTTAGTTCTCACAGCAGCAGTAGCTGTCAAAACCCTTCCCCTGGCATCAATAGCCTCCGCAGACACTGCGTGAATGACACGGCCCGGAAGTAACAGGGCAGTCTCAAAGCCAGTCCTCTTCGCATCACCCAAGAACTCGCGCGAGCCGTACTCATCAACCACGCTATAAAAGCGCCAGACCTTTGTCTCAGTGTCACCGTTCCACGAGACATAGAGGGTCGTACCCTGGTCGTTCTGAAGAGATACGATAGCCGGTGTCTCATTAGGAAGTCCGGTCCAGTTGTACCGGAAAGCACGATAATTCTCGACCCCTTCGCCCAGGAAGCCCGAGTCCATGTAGGCGTGTAGGATTGGAGTGCCGTCAGGGCGGAATTCAGTCAATGCACCCTCGGAGCCCCAGTTTACGAGGACGTTGCCATTAGGTAGCAGCTGGGTGCCTCCCTGAGACTTTGACAATAGGCCATCGGGTGGCTGAAAGGCTTGGACGATGGATGCTTTCCAGGTGGCAGTGTTGACTTTGATGATCTTTCCTTGTGAGAATGGGTGGGTGTGGACTTCGTGGCCGCGACCGTTCTCTGTGCCGTGGGCGGAGTTGTCATACAGGGATATGATCTCGGAGTCACCGTCTTTGGAAACGAATCGAGCGTGGTGTTGGAAGCAGAAGTTGACGTTTGGGCCTAGTTCGAAGTCGGACTTGACACCTCCCAGACGCCAGATAATCTCGCCGGTGATGCCGTTGATTTTGTGCACGGCGCAGGCATCACGGGCGGAGATGAGATAGTTCCCGTCAGAGTCTTTGTCCACGGAGTTGATGTGGAAGTAGTCCCATGCATCTGAAGAGTTGTAGCCAGCGCCTGCTTGGCCAGGGTTGATGGGGAGGATTGCCTCTGAGAGAGTTTAGTTAGTTGCAGGCGTGTGTGGTGAAGAAGACTAACCGTCGGGAAGGACATGATCCAAGCTGGACCACTCAAATAGAACATCACCAGTTGCAATATCAAGCTCTGTTACCCTGATTAGTTTTATTCCATAATGAAAATGGCATTCTTACCTTGGATGATGGCATCAACGATCCACTGTTGCTCCGCGCTGGCTCCCCAGGGAGTGAGGTCCATTGGCACGGGTTGGTAGATCTGTATCAAAGCCGTCTCCTCATTGATAACGTGGAACTCATGCTTGTCCATAATCTTATGGTTACCAGCACGCAGCTCGCGGATGGTCTCATAGTGCTGGTCCAGGAAGGTGACATGGCCGTGACCATGTCCATAAGCCGGATTATGGTCACCCTCGAAGCAGAATAGGACATCCTTGCCAGTCCATCGGGCTTTCTGAAAGTTGGTTGCCCAGATGGAGTAGTAGGAGTATCCGGACCAGACTAGCTCACCATCATCCCGAAAGATGTAAGGAGAAGCCTGGCGAGGGCCGTGCATTTCTCCGGGGCCATCTGCAATACCAGCAAAAGGAGCAACGAAGAGGTACCCCTTCTCCACATCCGCGGCTGCAGGAATGGTAATATTCAGCTTGGGCGGTGCCAGATCAGGGCGCGATTTGAATTGCCAGTCAGCTGCTACCAGTGGTAGCAGCATCATGGAGGCTGAGATAGGCCAGGCTGAGCGCATGATGCGTGCTGAGAGCACATTGATCAGTCCCGTTATTTCTCATCATCGTCAAGGATGGGTACATTAACCTTAGGTAAAATCGATGCACTATATTAGGAATTCCCAGAATTCGCTGGAGGTCTGTAGACTTACGAACAGTGAGATGGAAACAAGAGGGTAAAAAGGGAGTTGAGAAGGAAGTTTATACGCCTCTAGAAAAGGCCAAGCCTCTTCCGCAAGAGGCAGCAATTCTTGCGTGCTCGTAACAAACCCCGCAGCGGGATGACATGTTCCAATGAAGTTATCCGCATACTATTACGGAACATTGTTTTGTCTATTCCTCTGCGACTGTAATCTACACAAATTGATCCGATTGAACCCTTTCATTCCCGCATTCCCGTGAGCCAACATATCCTTCAAAATAACCATGCGTAAGTCGTCAGGTGGCCATAGCGATGGTAAGCAGAATAGACTATAGCAAGGAAAAGCATTGACGTTGGTAAAGTGGGGATGGCCATGCCGATCAAATAAGCGAATGATGGCGGGGAGACAAAAGGGAAAGATTAATGCTGATCAACCCAGCTTCTCGGAAGAGGTCCCGTCGGCAGACGCGACTCAATCAGATGTGAGGAAGACAGAATGAAAGACAGTAATCAGTTTTCCTAAGCTGCTGCCTCAGCGTCCGTGCACTCTGTTGCTGGCTTCTCCCCTTTGGCTACAAGGGTAGCCTCGTTACCGTCGAATAGCACCGCCATTTCCTCGATCGAGAAAACACTCGTTTCGGCATATGTATACCACCAGACCAGATGGTCTTTCTAGTCGATTTTAGCCCAGGTAATCTAATTAATGACAACGTTGTGAATAGTCAAAAAAAATTGATAGACAACAAAGCCATACCGAATCCACGGATGCGTAGATGTATGTTAGCTAGGGCCAGCCACCAGGAGCGGGCGGCCATGTTGGACAAAAGTTATTGAATTGACTCTTTTTGCTGTGTTGGCTGTTTTACCGCTCGAAAAAGTAGCGATACACATCTGCAATAGCACATCCACATACTTTCTTTTCTATTACTGTATAATGAGCATAATTACCCAATGATCGTGCGTTCTGGATAATGGGGATTGCTTAATAAAATGTTCTTGGAGACCCCAAACAGAGAGTAGTCGTCTGTTACGTGAATTGGAGAGGGAGGAGCGTCCTCCGAAGCCGATGGCATCATCCCTTTAGTAATGAAGCATCAAAAGCGGAATAATTTTGTTCTAAGCTCAATGACAATTGAGTATGCCCAATCTGTGTGGCTGCCCCCTGCTCAGGTCAGAACAAGATGCAACAGCGATAGCAGATGGCCAGGCCTAATATATCAACCTTCCACTCCTGCGTTGGAAATGACAGTTTGATAGGGATTGTCACTCGATCATGGGTTTCTGAAAGTAGAGATTTCTTCATGTTGTTAAGCTTGGTTAAGCTTAAGTCTGTATCCCCACAGCCCTGGCTAGACACCAAATCCAAACCTACATTGGAGCCTCCAACAAAGTGATTGATAAGCAAATGAAAATGGGCTTGCGCTGAACACCATTAGATGAATAGAAACAGAACTTTTAGAAACGGCAAACACCCAGGCGTAGCACCACTCAAATGACGATCAATTATCCTCAAGGTTGAGATAGGAAAAAATAGGATCAATTACTAAGAAAGTTGGAGACCCCAACTCACCAGCACCAAGCCGTTCTTAATCTATGATAGCGCGATAGGGACCGGCGCCCTACTCAATATTTATATGTAGGTCATCCCTCTGTGCCCTACACTGACGGTGTAGACAAGAAAGCAAACGTTGCCGAGCAGAAGATTGATGATGGCTTCCACCGAGCAAAACCCCTCCCCAATGGCTGCCAAACCCAAACCTGGAACTGTGCGTGTTGCTGCCGTACAGGCCGAAGGATGCTACTTCGACCTGCCCGCTGCCGTGCAGAAGACCTGCGATCTAATAGTCGAAGCAGCTGGGAAAGGGTGTGACTTGGTCGCCTTCCCGGAAGTCTGGATCCCCCAATATCCAGGCTGGATCTGGTAAGATAAACATGGGCTTCCCAGAATATACTTATATGCTAGGGCTCTTTACGTCTCTATTGCCCCCCTATTGTGCAATCATTAACGATCTTGCGGCTAACAATTTCTTCTGGTTCCTTGATCGACACAGGCAGCGACCCATCGACTTCGAAATGGTCTCTGAGTATATGAAGCACAGCCTCAAGCGGGATTCACCCGAGATGCGTACCATCCAGGAGTGTGCCGCCGCCAACAATATTGCTGTCTGCCTGGGATATTCCGAGAATGATGATGACTCGCTTTACCTGTCACAGTCAATCATCGGCAAGGACGGAAGTATCAGGATGCATCGCCGCAAAATTAAGCCAACCCACGTCGAGCGCACGATCTACGGTGAAGGTAGCGGTGACTCTCTGATGAATGTCGTCGACGAGCCTGACGTCGGACGCGTCGGCGCCTTGTCCTGCTGGGAACACTCGCAGCCTTTGCTCCGCTACCATACCTATTCTCAGGGCGAGCAGATCCATGTGGCGGCGTGGCCGCCTATGAATTACTATAGCTCGTTCCCCGCTGGTAGCGCGTTGTGGTCGCAATGCCGTGAAGGTTAGTCTTCTCTTCCCTATTACTGCGTTTTCCGTCGTACTCTTCATTCGTATCTTTCTTTAATACATACACTTGGACTTTTGAGAAGGCAGTAGACTAACTAGAAAACCGGAGCAGGTGCTCACAATCTTTCAACTACACATGCCATCGAGGGAAACTGCTTTGTGGTTCTGGCCTCCTCATTCTACACTGAGAAAGGCATTGAGAGGATGAAGTTAGGTGATGGCAAGTTATACCACATTGGAGGTGGTGGTTGTGCATGCATCATTGGTCCTGATGGTCATAAGTTGACTCAGGATCTGGGAGAGGAGGAAGAAGGTCTCGTCATTGCTGACTTGGACTTTGATGAGATCAAAAAGGTCAAGGCCATGCTAGATGTCCACGGTCATTATAGTCGTCCTGATCTGTTGTGGTTGGGCGTTGATAAGCGGGAGAAAAAGCAGGTTCGTCCTGAAGAATAGGGTTGGCTATGAATGTCATCCCAGGAATATAGTGCTAGATACAAAAGAGAGGATTAATTGTCAGAGCATGGGAACTACGAGAAGTTTTATACATTGATGTAGTATTGGCAGCAAAGATGGTGGAAGATCTACCCTTAGTTACTCAGTGACCAAAAGAAGCATGTACTCTTTTGACAGGAAATTCCCAAGTTTGACGGAAGCTTAGGGCACACATGAAACTCTCTTATCTCTTCAGTAGGGGGCAAAATAGACAGAAAAAAAATTGGAAGGAAGATCAGAAAACATAAAAACTCTATTATAGGCACTTCAGAGTGTTATTTGACTGCTATACGGCCGCCTACTTTCAATACTTTGAACATTTCGAAAGACCAGATTTATAAATCTAGATATATTGACATGATGGGAATCTGTCAGGACAGGTATAAGTGAGAGAAGGGGATATAGTCAGAACAATGTCTCTAGGCATCCAAAACAAATCCCTCCCACGTCCTCATGTAATCAACAAACCGCTCACTCAATCCAGAGCTCTTGAGGTACTCCGCCGTCACCGGAAGCTTAGGGGCCACATATTCCTCATTCTCCTCCACATTCTTCGGCAAATCCGGGTCAAGAATGGCAGCTTGCCGATCATGACAAAATCACACCCAGCATCAAGAACCTCAGCAGCCTGCCGAGCCGTCATAACATGGCCAGACGCACCCACACGCACACCCTCTGGGCGCGGAAGGTCTGTAAAGACACTCAACATAGTCTGACCCAAAAAGGGCTCCTCTGTGGCCATTTTGCGGTAGTCCCATACAGCAAGATCGAGATAGTCGATGCGCGCCTCGCGCAATGCCCGTGCCGCTACCTCGCGCATCTCTATCAGTGGAACACCGTATCGCTCCATGGAAATGCGGAGGCCAATTTGAAAGTCCGGTCGACACGTGCGTCGAATGCCATCAATGATCTCAAAGAGGAATCGCGCCCTGTTTTCAAGACTACCACCGTAGTGATCAGTGCGCCGGTTGAAGATGGGCGACAGGAACTGCATGATAAGCCATCCAAATGCCCCATGCACCTCCACTCCGTCAAATCCGGCCCGTTGGGCACGTACTGCAGCCGCGATAAAATCGTCTCGCGCCTGCTCTACTTCAGCAAGGGAGAGCCCTCGTACGGCGCCCGGAAGGATAGCGGAAGGTCCCACTGGTGTCCGACCACCGATAAGTGTTGGCGAAATGCGCGCACCTCCGTGATGGATCTGCACGGAGGAGACTCCCCCATGCTTGCGGATGATGTCAGCTATGCGGCGCAGGCCCGGCAAATGTTCATCGCTGTAGATGCCCATCTGTCCCGGAAAAGCTTTTCCGTCTACATGCACATTGGCGGCACATGTCATGACCATGGAGAAGCCGCCGGCAGCGCAGCGCGTCAGCCAATGCGTATCCGCTTCGGTAACACTGCCATCACTTTCGTTGCTCTGCCAGTTGGTGAGAGGCGCAAGGAGGATTCGATTCTTAAGGGATGGACCGCGGCGAAAGGTCAGTGGTCGGAAAAGGTCAGTGACTGTCATTGTGAAGAGAATGCTAAAGAATGCAACCGCGGCTTGCTGAATTGCCAGTGATACGGGGGAATGATAAGAATTTACAAATACAGAGAGCAAAATGTAGAGAGGCTTAATGAAAAGTTGGAGACTCCGAATGGGACCATTTTGCCATATAAATTCATCTCGTGGATATAGTAATATTATTCATTGGAGACCCCGAGCAGCAGTCAATTTTCCCCACCCGAAGAAAAACAGCAACGTCTAGGAAATCCACTGATTGCTATGCCTCTCTAATACTCTGTCTAGAATGGATAATGCCTCTGACCGTTGGTCTCGATGCTGCTGGACGAGAGATAACGCCACATCATATGCCTCCTTCGCCATCTGTGTATCGTAGTGCGTTGCCACTTTGTGAAGAGTTCGCAGAGCATCATCCAGAGTCTCCAGAGCTCGTGGCCGATCTATCAAAAGTAACACGCACACAATCTGAAAGGGGATGTTCAGAACATGCCACCATGGCGAGGACTGTGCGACTAGCCCTTCAACAATACCGGTGCTGGTACGCATCAAATCCAAGATCAAATCCTGCGCCCACGCGGGAAGTGATTTCTCTAGTGAAATTGCGCGACGGAAGATGCAGAGTGCAATATTACACTGGAGTAGTTGAAGCATGGGAGGAGATGGTTGTAGCTCACATACGTTACGTAGTGCGCTCTCTAGCTCACCCAGATTATAATAATGTTCGGCGGAAGTGAGCAGTACGGAGACAAGATATAACTCTCGTTGCTCGGTAGTCCAGCTTGTTTGTGGCGGCTGGGTCGATGCTCCTCGTAAGTCTATTTGCGATTTACCAAAGTCTAACGAAACCCAAATGTTGAACAACCGAGCGACATGGTAGATTTTGCGGCGCTCTTCAGGAGGACAATAATCAGAAGAGTGCTGGAAAAGTATGGACTCAGTGTCGTTTTCGAAGTGAAGCTTGCTGGTTTCAATCATGTGCATCAGTGTACAGCTAGCCATCCATGTGGCATGTGGTGTACTGTTAATTCGCAGATAGATGACGCGGAGTAGCCATCCAACTACATGGTTCACATGAGGCTGCGCGAGCTGGCTTGAATATTCTAGAGTCATGCGTGCACTATAAACAAGTTGCCGCTCGAGATCTGAGCCTTTTATGTGGCTGCCCTTGTCGAACACACATCCCAGCGCTGCAATACCAAGTAGAAGGGAGTCAACCCCATTCCATGGCACTGGATCATTCCAGCGAGTTATGATAGCCTGCTCCACTGCAATACGGTCGATGAAGTCGTATACTGGGCTGATTTGAGCAAAGTATACGTTGGCAAGGCGAGCCATCTCCCTTTTCGTCACAAGCTCTGTCAGGCCTATTACATTAGGAAGAAAATTGACATCGGCGTCGAATCCTAAGTTATATGCGTAGCAGTGCACCGGCAAAGCTATACTGGGAGTTTCGCCTCTATTCGTCAACCTTTGCACGAGACTGCGGGTGAGTTGGCCTCTAAAAGTTGAAGCTGGGTTCGTTCATCCGTTGAGGAGCTCTGACCCTCACGGCTGCTGGGGTCTTCCGACGAGCGCTTTCGGGGAGTTGACCTCGTGCGACGTGTCTGTTGATAGAAGCATTCGTGATGCGTGCGGATACAATACGAGCAAGGAAGTTCGCCGTCACATTTGCGCTTGCGATCTCTGCAAGATATGCAGGCTTTCTTTGACCGCGGCTCCATGCTGGGTGATGATGGCCGAGGGAGGTGAAACATCTTCTGTGCCGGCAGATCACTGCCTCCCCGGGGGATTCGGAGTTTGCAGCGCCTCGATTGACGTAGGCCGGCATGTCACATGCACCAGTGCTTGGAGACCCCAATCCAGTATGGATTTTGCAGTTGGTATGCGTCGTGCTCCACGCACTTCGCTGCGGGCTCTGCGGGCCGCATCAATGCCGCAACAACACCGCATTCGTCCGCAGATCTGCAGCCGTCCGTTCATCCGCAATACGAATATATTGGTCTACACACCCCTTGCAAGTCTAGAATAGTGAAGATATGTGCTGTATCAATTTATCCTACCTTGCCAGACCTTTGCGCGCCATTCCTTGGTTCATCAAACGAACAGGGCAAGATGTCCATCACCAGCAGTAAGGAGGAGGAACAGTCTCGGCCAACGTTGATAGCAGACGAACGGCAGCCACGCTATCACAATTTAGATTTCAAGACAGATCTCTCGTTCCTCTCTGGGCCGCATCCTATCCCTCCCCCGAATTTGAAATCCCTTGGATCTCCCTACGAATGGACACCACAGTACAAAGGCTTGATGACAATAGTCTCATGCCTAGCAACACTATTTGCCTCCTTTGCAGCGAGCTGCTATAGTCCTGGGGCAGCTCAAATGGAGACTGAATGGCATGTCAGTCGAATTCCGGTCTTAGTTGGGATCACGACCTTTACCAGTGGCTTCGCGATCGGCCCCATGTTTCTCGCCCCTTTCTCAGAGATCTATGGCCGAAAGCTTGTCTTCATTGCCACTGCTATCCTATTCACGATATGCCAAGTATGTTGTGCAGTTACTCGACTTTATTCTGGGTAGGTGCATGATTGATATGATTCTTGACATTTCTAGGCGTCTCGCCGCCTACGACGTACAATATGCTAATGCTCAGCCTCCACCAAGGAGGGATGTCGTACAGAATGCTAGTGGCTCGATTCTTCTGCGGAATTGGAGGCTCGACCTTCTCAACCATGGTTGGTGGCATCATCGCGGACATATACCATGCTCAGAATCGTAACGCTCCAATGGCTCTTTTCTCTTGGGCCGCGCTCTTCGGAACCGGCCTCGGCCCCTTGGTCTGCGGGTTTATCAGCCAATATACCACCTGGCGCTGGATATTCTATATTCAGATCATAATCGCTGGTCTGATTACGGCTGCTGTCCTAGTTTTCTTCCGCGAAACACGAGGACCCGTCATTCTGCGTGAAAAAGCTCGCCGGTTGAATCAGTGGCATGAAGCCATGGAAAAGGCCACCGCCGCAACGAGACAAGCCGAGGGGGACGACAGAGAAAAAGCGCCAGCGGACACAAACATGAATCACGTGCGTTGGAAGGTGCCTGCGGATGAGGAACGAGCCGGTATCCTACAACTCCTCCAAACATCACTGATGCGCCCCTTCACAATGCTGTTCACTGAGCCGGTTGTCTTCTTCTTCTCTCTCTGGGCGGCTTTCAGTTGGTCTGTCCTATACATTAACCTCTCTGCCATCCCATTGGTCTTCCAGTCCGCCTACATGCTCTCACTCTCTACCGCCAATGCCGTCTTCGCGTCTTCGTGCATCGGCACAACGCTGGCTCTGAGCGTATGTATCGTGCAGGAGTCATTAATCGCGCGTTATTGGAATAAAGGAAAGGTGGACCGCCACAAGCCCTGGAATTCCGTACCAGAACATAGGCTATATTTTACTTGCGTTGAGAGCTTACTCCTACCTTTGGGCTTGTTTCTATTCGGCTGGTCGGCGCAGTACCAGGTACATTGGATGGTCCCTACAGTGGCGGTGGGGATCTCTACTGTCGGAATATTTTCGGTATATTTGTCGGTGTTCAACTATCTGGCAGATACATATCATCGCTACGCCAGTTCCGCGCTTGCTGCACAGAGCTTCTGTCGAAACATGTTGGGCGGGATTTTCCCATTGGTCTCCCGGCAATTATTCGACAATCTGGGTTTTGGTGCCGCGGCCAGTTTACTCGGAGGCCTTGGACTGGCCCTTACTCTTGTTCCCTGGATTCTTGTCTGGTGTGGACCTTCCATTAGAAAACGAAGCAAATTGGCGCGCGAGATCATGGATTAGACCCGAGCTCTGAGCTCTCCACATCCACCGAAAGGGGCCCCTCCATCAATGATGCATACCGATCCAGACTTTTCCCAATGAGCAGTACCATTGGCCATGGACTATTGCAAACTTTGAACATCTGCGCCCAGACTTTGACCACTGCAAAACTGAGGAAAGTAGCTGTTCTCCTCATAGTCTCTGGCCGATACCCATCAATGTCATAACTGAGACTGATCGTCTCGTCTTGGGATACGAGCGCTTCGCGCACTACGCGTATTATCCATCGAATGAGGCGTGTCTCGAGCGCTATAAGTCAAGTCAGCCAAATGACGAGCAGCGGAGAGCGCAAACATCTGTCCGACATACCAGAGAGCGGCTGCTCGACGTGGGACTGGGCGACCATCTGCAGCCACTTACTCAAAAAGATGGCGCATTCCAGGTCGCACACCGCATGGTCCACGCTCCATCCAAAAGATTTACACCGCGAGAGGTATGATATTCCGACCTGCACGGGAATATTAAGTGCATGGACGGAATGCAACAGAGCGTGTACGAGGTGAGAGCCGCGTTGGGGCAACGGCGCTTCATGTAAAGTTGCGGCAACGGTCGCCGGATCTCCGCTCTGCAAGTCCCGCCACTGCCCAAGATTGTAATGCAGGCGAACATGCGCTACGCCCAGTAATGCGGTGGCCGAGAAGGATAGCGAACCGTATGGATCATGCAGGTCCAGTTTGGATTCAGGGGAATGACACCACGTGTGTCGCCAGCGGTTCAGCGCGGTCTCTAGTCCTTGAACGTCTCGCGCGGAGAGCCTTTGTATCTGAGGGTCCAGAGAGACTTGATGCATCATGTAGATACGTTGAATCACTGCGTGTATAAGTATATAATTCCCCATCGGGGATGACTCCACATTTGCAGATATATCACTGGACTCTGCAAGATGGACCGCGTGTGCCTCCTTCAGCATAACACGGGACAGCGTATGACTCCTGGTTCTTTCCCATTCGGTTTCCGTTCGAGCGACCCATTCCTGGCATGATGACGGCAGCTGAAGGTTCAGTTCGCGCGTAAGAAGTAAGGGGGGATTATCGTAGATGATGGCCTGAAAGTTCAGCAAATACCAACCAAAAAATTGTGTACGTCGCTTCGTTTCCTGTTTAATCCATTGAGCCCAACTGATCTTGTCGTTGTGTTTCCCTTCAGATAGACCGAGTCGGCGGAGGGAGGCCGCAATTAGGCTGAGATATTGGTACCATTCTTGCAGCATGTCAGAGCTACTGTGCCAGAAGCAGTAGATAGCTAATAAGAGCAGAGCTTGAGTTTGATCTAAGTGATGTTCTCCATGGGCTGGTGCAGGATGTAAGTTGCCCTGGTAAAGATGGACGGAAGCAGTGTCGGCAAGACCTTCCACTTTGCGAAGACGTTCTAGAACGATAGACCGGCTTGCTCGGTATAATGACCTAGCAGTTCTTGATTCATATCGATATTGAGCGCCGATAGCTAGAAGTGCCAAAATGAGCTCTGGGGTATCAACAAAGGATGTTAAATTTAGTGTAGGTACGTGGATGAAGGGGTGGTGATCACTGAACCCTTCAACGTAACCTAGTAGATAGCGTGCCAGGGCCATCTTGGAAGGCATCCTAAATTGATTCGGGATCACTTCCTGAAACGGTGAAATGGAACTGCTAATCTGTAGATATTGGTTGTTGGTTAAAAGCCACGGGCAGCTGAGGGGTTTCAGCTCGTGGAAATCATCTGTCGCGGAGGTTAGTTACAGAAGTAGAAGTGGTTGGAGAACGGGCAAACGATCTAACCATCACCGGAAGGGTCGTCTGGTACGCGCGAGGATATGTCGATACTGTCTGGCGTAGAGTTTTGAAGCAGTCCATTATCGGGCATGGTGGGTTCATGCATTGCAAGACTTGGGTCGACCAGCATTTCTTCCGGGTCATGATTCCCATCACCATGAGTCAAGAACCTGGTGAACTCGGAGATCGGGTCATCGAAGGTCGCAGGCAAATTGTTCGCGGACGGATATATGAAGCGATCCGGTATATCATCTAGCGGACTGGCATCCATTTGCGGAAACATGCTCGATTCGGGAAACTCATTCGAGATGCTACGAGGCATGAAGTCTCCCTGATTCCTTTGGTGATACAGGGTTAACGAAACATCTGTGATGCCCGTTGGTTGTCTCCGTCGAGGAGATACATTTTCTGTTATGATGTGGCTTAGAATGTCTACTCATAGACCAGAAGGACATGGATATGCACCTCGAACGGCTCCTTGTCTCCCATCAAGACCATGGCTCAGGCGTTCATGACGGGTTAACAAGTCTTTCCTAGAAAATGAACGACCACATGAGCAAATGTACGGTTTGTCTTTTGTATCTGGATAGTCGCTTCGTCAGCAGTAGATACATCATGGTCTCAGTTACATTGAAACCCTACGAGTGCGGGTGTGTCGCTGTAAATGCTCATGGCGGTTGAAGGTGCGAGAACATATTTTGCATGTCAGCTCCTCGCGACGGGCAGCTGAGGCAGGACTCAATGAGCGGTAGGACATTGCTTGGCTCATGTGCGACGATCAGTGGCATTATCAATTAAGTAATTGGAAGGGAGTGCCCCGGGAAGATGAGTATCGTAAATTGCTAGAAGCCGAAAGTTCTCCTGGGTTTGGAGATTGTTGGGGTCTCCAATTTTTCGGGTTCAAGCCAGGGATCGCCACCGCTCGGCATCCATTCATAATGGGTACTAATATGGGCCGTAAACGCCACTTCGATAGACATTATATTACTAAGTCTTCAGAGAAATTATCATTTGAGAAGAAGTAGTTAGAGACTATTATCCTTCGTTGATATTTTAAATCTGGTGTATTACGTCTTTGAGTTCGTTAACGTTCACGACAGACTTTCATGGTAGATGGAGACCCCGAAAAATTGATTTATAAGCAACTCGAACTGCTGGACAAGTGCATCTTTCAATAAGAAAGAAATAGAAATAAATGTAAAAGTAAAAAAACAAAGGCCGGTACAGGATCCAGTGGAGTAGGACCTAGAAGACCGTCCGGCTCAAAGTAGAATCACCGTGCGGCGAGCCCATAAAAAGCTCGGACGGTCCCCTGACGGAATGCGCATACTTGAGGGCAATGGCACAAATTGGGCAACTGACCGAAAAGGTCTCCAGCGGTATATTCTCTTCATCCAACTTGCACACAATATACGACCATCGCAAGCTAAACAACACGATCAGGAGTGTGATGCCACGTTGCACCAGATTGAGCGCTCCTTACCATCTTATCTATAATTTGCCAGTCTAAATCGTCCCAAGAGCGAGCTCGGTATGGCGGGAGATCCAGTGCACACATCTTGGGCTCGCGTTCCACTTAATTATGATGATGACTGGTAGGCCCGCCATGGTATATTGCAGCCTACTTGGATCTGAACAGAACCGCGCATCCAATCCACATGGAGTCGAAAGACTTCAGGCCTCAATTTATTTTTCATTTCTGTCTGCCAAGGAAATCATCAATATTGCCAGCAGCGCCATCATGGAGAGGGCTAAATGCATCCGAAACGATGCAACGGTGGCTAACTAAATTGTCAGCATGCGGGACCCTGCTTTATGATGTTCTAAATACATCCGTCACTGTCGAACATGCCTTGAATATCTTCACGTCAGTGAAACGCCGAATTCAGTGCTTTGATATATTGGAGCATCACGGGCCAATTACCGGAAAGACACTAAGCCTCGATATCATGAAATATGCTAAGCATGCTCTATTCCTTTCCACGTGCGAGGTTAATCTGGAAGAGAACTTAGCAGGCAGTTTTCCTCGTCTCAAGTAGGTTCGAATCCTTTTCTTGAGATTACACTCGGAAAAGGTAAAACGCTCGCTAACTGCACCATCGCTAGTGGCTGCTCGCCTATACATTGGTCTACCTAACCGCCTACTGGACCGTTGGCTATCCAAATGACACCCCCATTGCCGGACTCTACTACTTCATGTGGATCCTCCTCGGTATCTTTGGAACGGGGTACTCCCACCTCCTAGCTGCGCTCTTCCCATCCGCAACTCTAGCGGGTACGCTAATTCCCTCTTCTGGGCCATCCTGATCATTGTTTCTGGAGACTTGACTCCCCATGCATACCTGAACGATTTCTACCGCCCCTGGCTATTTTGGATCGATCCCATGCGCTACTTCTTCGGCGCTCCGCTCGGTTCGGTCCTTCACGGTGTGGCAGTTGAGTGTTCCTCGAGTGATCTTGTTGTGTTTGATGCCCCGCCAGGCAGTACTTGTGGCCAGTATACGGCGGCCTTCTTGGGCAATAACCCCGGCTACATCGTTAATCTGAACGCGACGGCAGATTGCTCATATTGTCCGTATTCGGTGGGTGATGAGTGTCTGGGAACGTTGGATTATTCGTATGGGCAGCGCTGGTGGAATTGGGCGGTTTTTGTGGGGTTTTGCTGTACGAACTTTATGTTGGTTTATGTGGTGGTGTGGTTCACTAAGGGGCGGGGGCAGAGACGTGCTTGACGGGTTAAGCGGAGAGATAGATATGGGTTCGGGCTATTGCATAAGTCATAAAATTTAAAATGAAAGCTTGGATGCTGGAGTAATTAGAGATTATCATTCAATGATTTACAAACTGTCAAAATACTAGCAAATGGGATAGAGAGGTGTTTACGGCGACTCCATTAATAGTGAAAGGTCGGATATTCCGAGGAAACTAAGTGAAACATTAAAGATCAAGTCAGCTTAGACAAGCACTTCTCCCTGACAATCCGAAACTATTAACTAACAAAATACTGGATTGAGAGATTTGATTCAGATGGTTTAATTGGTAGAATTGCAAGTTCAGGCTGGTAGTAATGCACACCTCCTGCGCCGCGTGGGGCAATTGTAGCCTAGTGCTGCGAGGCGATGAGCACAATTACAGGCGGCAAGGGTCGGCGCGTTAGCTCTTGAGTTGCGGCTGGCTGGTTTGGGCCACATTGACTGGTGCGTGGGGGATGTGCCAATATGATAGACTAGATTCTGATGGCGTGCTCCACCTGATCATATGTTATTGGGCAATTCGATTCAGGCCGGCTCAACTCACGAAACCGAACCGGCCTATGAGGATAAAGACTGGTTTGAACGTAACTATTCGCGGGAGTTATGGGGATTTCGAAGGGACCGTGATATGCCAGGACCGGTAAGGAGAATGTCCAGGGTCAGTGCCTAACGTGGTTCTCTGAAATTCAGCCGCACACAAGGCAGGTTTCTTAAGGCCCTTCTGAGTTTTAAAATAAGCCGAGTGAGCCTCGTAGCTATCTAAATTGCAATCGCATTACTTCCCCTCATAGCGGGCTACCACATTATTCACAATCTCAGACACCTCATTGGCCTTACTGAAATCAACCGAGTGACCCGCATCCAGCTCAAAAGCCTCAACCTCTGCCCCCTCCTTCTTCATCATATCAACCATCCACCTCTGGTAGTCAACAGGAACAGTCATATCCCTAGTCGACAAGACACACGTCACAGGAATATCCCTCCAAGCAGCCCGCTCGGCGGTAATAGGCTGGTACATGCACTTGCCATTCCACCTCTGGAGGGTCCCCAGATACCATTCTACCTCAGACTCAGCCTCATCCGGACCAGGCGTAACAAGCAGACCTTTGGGGTCGCGGTCCACGCAGGTTCCATCCTCCGCGAAATCGAATGCCACGGGCATCAACGACGCGTGACCGAACTGATCCACGATGTCAAACATGCTTCGTCCTTCAGTAACGGTGAAGGAAGACAGTGAGACAATGTGAAGTACTCCACCAGTCAGACCTTGTTTGCTGCGGTTTGAGATTGCTAGGTCCGAAAGACTATTGGTAGCTACTTGGCCGCCGTAGGAATGGGAGATCACAATGACATTTTTGCCAGCGTTGGCGAGGTTCAATGCGTATTCGCGAAAAGCAGTTGTGTCGGTTTCTAGATCGGCTGTTGGGGGCCGCGCGCCGTTCATTGAGGGTAGCTCGGGGACGTGGACTTCGTGCCCGGATGACTTGAGAAGGTTGGTGAGCTTGTCGTATGAGGTGGGAACGTGCCAGCCTCCTGAGATGAGGAGGATCACGGGCTTGGAGGCAGACATTGCTGTTGTGTACTATGTAGTGGTTTAGGGATGGAAAGAGGTAGGATTCGAAAAAGCAGAGGGGCTGAGAATGCTTGGGGAGATACTTATACTCACGCCCATAAGAGTGGGGCAGAGTTTAGGAAGACGAGAAAAGAATGGTAAGGCAAGGCTGTGAGCTGTTAGTTCGACTCTATCGATACCCCATTCAATGCTACGCTTAGTAGTAAACTAGTAGTAGCTTAGGAACTTTAGTGCTTACCTATCCTTACCATGGCTTGTTGGCCGTTCAAAGGTCGGGTAATTCCACGCACGGAGCCACAACTGCGGAGAATTCCAATACTTTAATTAGTTGAGTCTCTCTATATGCGGCAATTGAAGTAAAAGAAGTATTTTGGGTACGTTAATGATTTGAAACAGACAGGCCATCATCAGCTGCATTTTGCCATCAGAGATGGTGCTTTCGCCGAGGTTACAAATTGCAATGCCTTGGATTGCCTTCTTCCTCTTATCCGTCTAAGTGTACTGCAATTCAAATCAAGATGGGGGTATCAATTAGTATGAACACTGACAATTTTCCCCATTCGAAACAAGAATGACAATACCTTGCCCCACAACCGCTATTTACACATGTCATTACTGAGCGGCGCAACAAATGGAGATACAAGTAAACTTTCATACATCGTTCTAGATTTAGATCATTAAAGACATTCACTGATGGATGCAAGGGTCACTAGTTTCTATATATATAATCTAGGGCAGTGCTGGTGCTATCGATGGCCAGTCATGTGACTGCTAGGCGATGAAACGTAATAAAAACATTTGCACTGTTTGTCTTTCGGCTCGGTGATTGTCCGAAGCTGGTGCTAACCTGAGGCACTCAAGTGGGAGGAACCGGATGTCTATTTCCGGCAAGTCTAGCGGGCATTCCTAATCGGGCATCATCATCATACGATTATAATTCTATCTATTTATTCTATCTCAACATTATCATCATCGTGACTAATACTACAGGTAGCAACAATAAAAAAGGAAAAGAGATCGTGATCGTGTCTACTGGCGAACCAGCACACCACGGTATCTCATCTTGCCCTCGCGCAGGGTCTGCATGGCCTCCTCAATACCCTCCTTGTTCAAGGGGAAGGTCATGATGGTGGGGTAGATCTTCTTCCTGGCAGCGAACTCGAGAAGGCTGCGGATGCTCTGGCGGGAAGCAACCAGGGAACCCTGGATGCGGACACCCCTCCATACGAGGCCGAGCATGGGCACCTTAGCAGGCTCGAAAGCCACAGTCAGAGGGTAGATGCTACCGTGGGTGGCCATCAGGGGAATGAGACTGTTTTCACGTTAGCTATATGCACGAACGAAGCTACTACGCAGAGGAGAAAGCGATAAGGGGGGCAGGAGGCCAACGTACGAAGGGTAATCCACACCGGCATTGCCGCAAAGCAAGAGGTGCTTGACGGGCTTGAAGCCCTCAGGAACAGCATCACCAGACTTGAAAACGTGGAACTCAGAAGCACCAAAGTCCATAGCTTCCTGGCGCTTGGACTCAGAGCTGGAAAGGACAACGACGTGGCAACCCATGGCAGCAGCCAGCTTG
This sequence comes from Aspergillus vadensis CBS 113365, assembly GCF_003184925.1. Classification (NCBI taxonomy): domain Eukaryota; kingdom Fungi; phylum Ascomycota; class Eurotiomycetes; order Eurotiales; family Aspergillaceae; genus Aspergillus; species Aspergillus vadensis. The sequence continues at coordinate 107,588 of NW_020292074.1, forward strand.
ATGGCAACGTGACCAAGACCACCAATGCCCATAACGGCGACGCGGTCAGTCGAACGAATGCCATACTCGCTCAAGACAGTCCAGACAGTAGCACCAGCGCACATGAGAGGAGCAGCATATGCGGAGTCGTAGCCATCGGGAATGGGGTAGACGCAGTTGGCGTCCCAGACAGCACCGTAGCTGAAGGTTCCGTTGTCGAAGTCGTGGAAACCGTACTGCTTCTGGTTCTCGCAGTACTGATCCCAGCCTAGTTCGAATGGGTTAGCCTACATAATGATTCATGTGTCATACACGTAGGGGAAGTACCAGTAGCGCAGTTGTCACAGGAAGTGCAGATGCTGTGGGTGTATCCGAATCCAACACGGTCTCCAACCTTCACGGAGGTAACACCGGGGCCAAGAGACTTGACAATTCCAATACCCTCATGACCGAGCACCTGGTTGGTCTTGAGGTAGTGCTCATCTGTGCCGCAAAGACCAGAGTGGGTGGTCTCAATGAAGACCTCATTGTGTCCAAGGGTGGACGAAGCCTTGTCAGCGACAATGCGGCCCTCGGCAGAGCCACGGAACACGTCGTACGTAACGCTCATGGTTGGAGAGATTTTGAATAATGTGAGGGGTATCTAGGAGGAAGAGAGATGGATGGATCCTAACGAAAAATTGGCCTACCCAGTCTTTATAAACGCCCCGTCTCTACGATCCTGATCATACATTATTAATAGGGACTGGTCCGAGCAAACCGAAACGGCTCACGGCGTTGCTGCCATTTGAGTAACGTTATCCTGTGGAAACCCAGGGAACAAGTGAAGAAAACTTCACGTCGGCTTCTGTGGAGTGCAATTCAAGGAACGTAACGGCAAGTTTGGTCCACCAGATCCACCTCCCTACCGCAGATTTTCCGAACGAAGTCCGCATGTCGCACACCAGACCGCAGGGACTTTTCACTCACGCCTCGCAGGGTTATTTGCAATTATATGTTATCTATATCATATCTCTTTGGTTCAATCTGAGTGCCAAGATACCGTTGACCAAGTAAATGGTAGCTTTTGGTTCGAGATAAGGTTTTTCATGACTCTATTCGAATCGGTGCCGACAACGGGCCGAGAAGAGAAGAATTCGAGAAGGGCTTTTATGGCGCCACGGATCCACTTGCTGCCGTGCCGAGGCTGTTCTATCGCCTTCCCGAGACGTTGTTGTCGATCCCCAATTCCGGCTTTCGAACTCCAGGGTCAAATCTTCACACGTGGTATGATCCAGCAGTTTATTCGCGAGAGTTTGCTACATGGAATTTCTTGATCTACTCACGTGGGCCACTAAGGACTCTGCACGTCATAGAGCAATGGGGTCGGTATATTAAGGCCGTTGCCGCTAACTTACACCATCATAAAAAATGGAAGCCTCCTGCGTCAATATTTGTCACTCGTCTGGATTAGCTCTTACGGCCATGCTTTGCCTTCACCCGAGCCTCGTTATCGTTAGTCTGAAACTAAGTGAGGCTGGGTGGTCATGGCTTGCATCAGTCATGTTGACTGGTAGGATCTGAACGGCCCTACTCACCGCAAGTCTGTCATGAAGAGGAATAGCGACTAAGTCTGATCGTTCTTCCGGCAGTGAAAGAAGAGGAGACAATGACTATCAAAGCGGACGTTGTCAAGCAATCGTCCACAAATGTAGCCTCCAAAACAAATTCTTTAGCTACACCAACCACGACGTACAATAACTATAGACATGATAAACGTATTCATTACCCGACTCCTAACAGATAGCAACTTTTCAGTATAAACATTGGCGCTGCTGTGACAACGCGTTGCCCATTAGGTCTAAAACCGTCGATTCGCCACAATTTTGCCCCTGAAACAGTTTCTCGGAAAGACCGCCACATATGATGTCTTACTAGACATGAACTGACTTGCTTGATGCAATTAGGGATGTGGAGTCCACATCATAGCCTACCTTACAGAAGCCAGTAGATGTGCTAATTGCAGAACTAGGCCCACTCGATCGGCTCCGATCATCTTGATAAGATACTTCTCCAGTAAATCTGTTTACTCAAAGACGAAAAGCTGCAAAGATCGCAAGGTTTCACATAAAAGTTTGTACGATAGACCAATGCCTGTATTCATTTCTAGGGTGGTTGTTACAGATCCATTATGCTTCAGGTATACAACATCTCCTAGGGCAGGTAGTCACTTATTCATCGACTGTTGAATCTCGACTCGTTCCGATTCGCATCTATCTTCCTTTCTTCATCCTTCGTCCTTAATTTTCCCTGGACTATTCTTTTCCCTGTTTCTTTCTCTTCTCATCAACCATGGTTAACGAAAGTCTACGACGTCGTATCAATAAATCACCACCAGGATTCACATACCTGGAAACCCCAGCCACTGATTCATCCCCGAAGCTTACCACATCCCGGTTGTCTCACCCCATGCCCTAGCAATGTGCGCCGTGCATTGTTAGCCTTTCTAATTAGAGCAGCACTATAATTTTCCGCAAGCTAAGCTTTATGTCCCTTGCTTGGATGTGGGCTGACATAGTTTTCTGGTTCCTTGTCTTCCAGCTACTTGACTTGATAACACTCAGACGGTTGTCCAGTTTCTGCGACGTGTGCTCAAAGCCGATATTGCATCATGTCGTCCTTTATCAGTGGCTGCCCTCATTATACGACCAGGAAATCTTCTATGACGTGTCATCTATGCAGCTTACTCTATTAAGTGCCTCTTCTTCGTCGACGAAAGGCTTCTTCCTGAATACTTAACTATACCCACCTAAACAACTGGTCTAGCCCCAATGCTTTCTATATACAATCATACTAAGACAGCTAAAAGCTTGCATATCAGATTTCACCGATAAGTACATCATGACTAAACCCGAATACGTTTTCACTCGTGATTTCCATGATGACAACCGGGACGTTTCGCTCAATAGACTCGATGTACACCTGCTAATTGAAATCGCAGCATCAACCTCCAACATTATCTGTGGACTGAACTATTCGGCTACCATATCCACCCTTCTATCCCTACAAACAACCCAAACTTGAGAATTGCTGACGTTGGCACTGGCACTGGGTAGGTGGTAAAACATGCAGAAGGACAAAATAACTAGCTTATTGCTAACGCTCCAACCAGAATCTGGTTGACAGATTTATCTCGTCGACTTCCGAGCACCGTATCCCTGGATGGCCTTGATATATCTTTCAGCGCTCTCCCCCCAAAAGAATGCCTTCCTTCAAACCTGACTCTACACTCATATGACATACTATCCGAGACGCCTGATCACCTCCGTGGTGTCTATGATATTATTCACGTTCGGAACTTTTCCTTCGTAATAAAGGACCTGGAGGCTGAGAGGGTCATCGGGAACGTTTTACAGCTATTGAGTATGCACCCAATATTAATCCTTGGGCCCCACCCTCAACGTTCTATTGCATGCTGATTATCCCACAGAGCCTGGTGGCTACCTCCAATGGGCCGAAGTAGATGCCCTGTCATATCGCATCGAAAAGACCAGACCGGACTGCAAAGACGACGCCCTTAAGGAACTCATGCGCTTAGGCAGGGGGGCGGATGACCGTACTACTCCTCACTGGGTTCCCGAGATTCCTTATTTCTTTCAGCAGGCAAAGCTGGAAGAGATAAAAAGCGACGTCAAAGATGCCCCGCCCTATATGGCCGTAGCAAAACATGAATGCAACCTTATTGTTCCTGAAATGCTCGCCCACACAACACAGAATTCGGCTCTAAGTGAGAGATTCTCGCGGCTTATACCCGAGGCTGTGGAGGAAACACATGGAGGAGCGTACTGGGCCTTTACTCGGCTTACGGTGATTGGCAGGAAAGCTAGTGGTTAGCTGGATGGCTTTACTTCATTCCCGTCAGGTACAGGTGGGATTTTGATAATATATGTACGGTTGAATCAATATAGGACATGACTGCTAGAGTTAAGCGAAAGGAGAAAAGCTTATCCACATTGTTTGATGCCTGGGGAATTTTTAGTGTGTCTGGTATGCATTTCAAATCGAAAGTAAGGTTTTTAAACATATCCTTCGCTCGCGAGAAACTGCCAGGGGATATGGATCAGAGCTTCAACCCAACTCTGCCTTCGACTAGAGTCTAGAGACCATGGCTTACAACTTCTGAAAATTCAAACAGGCTGAATAGTCTGTAAACTCTGTCACCGCCCGCAATACTATCTGGCAAGTCAGCCATAGTGCGAGCGGTTAAACAGTCTGTTGAACTGTGCCATCAGCCCTATCATTGATGAGTTATGACTCGGCTGTTGACCGCATCGTCACCGGCTCTCAAATATGTCAGACACTGAGTGACGCACATAGAGGGCTGCGAATGTTGCAACAGAGCTCTACGGTCCAATGCTCTCTCGATAACAATTTTTTCTCCGTCTTGTGGTTTTTATTTTGGTATGAGGATACGATAAAAAGACTAACGATCATGATACGGCATGCGATGAGAGCATTCTGGCTGTAACTAGAGTTGAGGCTGAGTAGATAAGATACTATGGCGTGACTGGCCCGCCAAAATCGAGCTTTGATCACGTCAGTACACTAACCAAGTATCACCAAACCCCACCTCACCTCCCCATTCGTATCCAAATCGACAACCATCAAAGCTTGATTACCATCAACCACTTCCAATATAAGCCATGTCTACTTTCATCGAGACTACCGTCAGCACGCAAACCAAGGTCCGCCCTACCGTCCGGCTCGCGGCTGTTGACGAGGATGCCGAAAAGGTTCGTTACGACCGCGCTATCCTTGCTTATATTCATGCATTCAGCTCACCACGCTTGCTACAGCATCCCGATTGGCTGGTCGAGCTTCACACCAAGGGTTGGACGGTTGTCCGCGGTGCTCTACCAAGGGACCGCGCGCTGGCATATGCCGACAAGGCCTACGAATGGCTTGAGAGCTGGGATCTGGGGTTCGACCGCAAGGACCCGTCGACCCGTAAGGCAGCGAACCTTCCCTGGCACACTCACGGGGGGCTTTACAGCAGGTTTGTACCCATTATTTGCTATCGTGCACACCGTGATAAGCAGCGGCAGCAGTAACACTGCCGCGAGCATAGGTACGGCGTCGGCCACGAGCAGTTCGTGTGGGATTTGAAGTCAGAGCCGGGGCTTGTGGAGAAGTGGGAGCAGATCTGGGGCACCCGCGAGCTACTAGTCTCATTTGGTATATTCTTCCATGTTTTTCTCATGATGACCAGTACTGACTGTGCAGACGGGCTGAACCTTTCCTTGCCCGAAAAGGAACGTCCCAAGACAGACCCTATTTTCGCGCCGTGGGCGCATGTCGACCAGTCCCCCTTTAACAACAAATTCGACACCGTCCAGGGAATTGTGAACCTGCTCCCAAATGGCCCTGAGGATGGCGGGCTGATGGTGTTTGAAGGGTCAAGCGCTTGTTACACTGAGTTGTGGCAACACTTCGACCACAAGAAGGGTGAAAGAGGATGGAGCACGTGGGCCTATCAGAGTGTTGACGAGGAGATGTGCCAGTGGCTTGAGGCTAGAGGATGCAAATGGACCAAGGTGTGCGCAGAGCCTGGCGATTTGCTACTCTGGGACTCGGTGCGTGCTCTAATGATCTTGAGTTTGTACTTGGCTAATAGCGCACTAGCGCACGATCCATTACGGCGCTGCTCCTTCTTCAGTCAATGACCGCTTCGCTGCCTGTATGCCCAATGCTTCATCCCATGCTAGTATAAAATACTAACTATCCAAAATAAGATGTGTGCTACAAGCCGGCCGCCGCTATTTCAGAGGAGGCAAAGAAGGTGCGCCTGCAGGCGTTCGAAGCGAAGCAGAATACAACACATGATCCGGCCGATTTTCGAGTCAGGGAGTACCTGCCACCGGCAGATCATCCCACCTACGAAGCGGCCATTAAGAGGCCGTTACAAAGCCCAGTGCTTTCGAAGCGGGCGAGGGAACTGATCGGGCTGGATCTATACTGAAGGGTTTCACAGCTCAGAGGCTGTTTTGGTTAGTGAGTCATAGCTGTTACTTATGCAATCGAATGACATGCATTCGTCATCTAATACGGTCACATATCAGATACTTGGGAAGAGTAGATGACCGATATAAGGGACAGCTGCTGCTTACCGTGCAGCACAACAGCTAAAGAATTGGACATCATTCATTCCCCCAGTAGTTACCCTGGACTGCAGAATAGTATCCCAAATATCTGTAGACATTTAGTATAAAATTCAATATCCAGAAAGCAGTAGACAAAGACATGAATAAAACCCGTCGTTCGAGATATCCTCAATTCATAATGGCTTTTCCATTTTTTTTCTTTCTTGACTAGATATGTGAATTTACATTCAGGTACATCTTCTCCGCTATAGGAACTTGTAGCAGCCGCAGATTTTGAACCTACTATACTATGTATAGATATAGATGGGGGCACCTATTTTTAGACATCTTCTCAAATTTAGCTAGGAAAAAGTACCACCAAAAAAAGAAAAGAAAAAAAGATGATTATTCGTATTGGCGCCGCCCGGAATCGAACCGGGGCTGGCACGGCCACAACGTGACGTCATACCACTAGACCACAGCACCTGTTGTTGTGATACTTGTCTCCGGATAGTGATTGATATGGGGAAGGATAATCTGAGAGGGTGGTTAGTTGTTGGGCCGAGGTTGAGGTGATCTTCAGTGGGCCAGCGTTTAGGTTACATGCTAACATGACATGGAGTGGCCACTTTCGCATTGGCTCGCTGTCTTATGGTTGGCATCATTATCTCGATTCGTGGTTCACTCACTTAAGTTCTTGAAGACTTGACGACTGGATTTCAGGAACATATAACAGTCTGACTAATCGGGAAAGTACAGCTTTCTTGGGCTATGATTCGCTGATTCTAGATCAAGTTCCACAATATAATGACAAAGCGGGATAATCTAGCCCGTTTTGTTTTTCATAGTAACCACCACAGTGACCTGACTGCACTTGAAGCTGAAGGCACTAAAACAACCTACAAGCCACCTCTCGGGTATCATGGTTGATCGAGGTTAATTGAGAGGCTGGCAGCATGTCATTGAAGGTGTGGTGTCGTTGCATCAAGTTGGCGAGATTATACGGAGTACTAAAGCACCATGTTACTGGGAAATATATATTTTACACTCGGCCATGAGTTTGGCACAACATATAACATCCACTGCGTCAGAATTCCAACAATAAACTCACTCATAAAGTATCCATACTAGTCCCTCAGAGATCAATTTCAATCGCGGCTCACCGCTTCCTAAAATGTCACCATTACTGAAATATACCGCCGCGCTCCTCTTCACACTCCCCCATACCCTTGCACAGACCTACACCAGCTGCAACCCTCTAGAAAAGACCTGCTCGTCCGACACAGGCTCAAAACAAACCACACTACACTACAACTTCGTCGAGAGCTCATCAACACTCGCAGAATGGACGACTCTCTCAGGCAACCCAACCATCAGCTCCGAGGGCGTCGAACTCACAATCAACCAGCAGGGTGATGCACCCACAATCGAAACGCCATATTACATTTTCTTCGGCGAAATCAGCGTCGTAATGAAAGCGTCCACCGGCACGGGCATAATCAGCAGTATAGTTCTAGAGTCAGATGATCTCGACGAAGTCGACTGGGTAAACACCACCACCACCACCACTACCACACATTGTACCCAGGACACCCTCAGCTAAATTTATACCTCCTCCTGCAAACCAGGAAGTCCTAGGAAGCTACACAACCGAACTCCGAACCGACTACTTCGGCAAAGGCGACTCCTCCACCTCCAACCGCTGGACCTGGGAGCCCGTCGACGACCCCCAATCTACCTTTCACAACTATACCCTAACTTGGACCCCAGAGTCCCTGACGTGGAGCATCGACGGCACGGCCACGCGCACACTTTCCTACTCCGACGCCGCGAACGGGACCCGCTACCCGCAGACTCCCATGCAGGTCAGGATTGGGATCTGGGCTGGTGGCGATCCGGATAATAACCAGGGGACGATTGATTGGCCGGGTGGAGAGACCGAATACTCCCAGGCGCCGTTTACTATGGTTGTGAGGAGTGTGGATATCGTTAATTATTATCCGGCGGAGAGCTATACGTATAGTGATAAGAGTGGTGACTTTGAGAGTATTGTGATGCAGGGGGGTAAGGTGTCGAGTCTGCCGGCTTCTGCTGATGCCTCTGGCTCCGGATCTGGGTCCGGCTCTACTACGACGGCGGGTGTTGCGCCTGCGACTGCTTCGATTCAGTGGGCTGGGGCGTCGAGGCCGGGTTGCTCTCAGTTTAACGTCCCAGTGATGGGGGTTTCGGTGTCGATCTGGGGGTTGTGCATATTATTTCTTGCCCCGAGGATTCTGGCAATATAGAGGTAATAGCGGCAGGAGCTTTACCGCGTCTAGTATACCGGGGCGAGATATGATGTCATGAATAGCAGATAGATTATAGATGAGGAACTTGCAAAGGGACTGGTCATAGCTGTACTATATAGAAAGTGATGATGGACCTGTTGCTCTGCGTTATAGTGCAAAGTTTATGGCAAGATACTTCAAATTAAGCATGGGATTTGTACAGCCGAGTATATAATTTTTTGCAGAAGTATAGGATATGCCCCAGAGATTATTGGCACCGTCATCCCTGGCAGTCCATTCTTGCGTATTCGGGGGGATAGCCGAACAAGACTTGGTATTATTTTGTCTGCGATGAACGGTATCAATTATAGTACATTTTCACACTATACTTCAGTCAAGTGCCTCCTTCCATCACGGGAATTATAGCAGGGTGTAGCTTATGAGCATAAGCCACACCTGATACATTATAGAAATGTAGATGAGCGATAATAAGCGTGGTTCCTAGTCATACTTGCTTGTCGAGCTGCAGTTGCCCTATCGACAGCACACTGAGCAAGCCGCTTCAGCTCAAGGATAAACTCCTGCGCAAAGGTAATCTTCCCGACGTAGCATGCAGGATCTCCGGGCCTCTTCTTAGCAGCAATAAGATCCGAGATTAGACCCATGAGATTCATGTCTTCACTGTTTTCAGCATGGAGTGGGTGTGAGAGGATATTGCAAAATAGGTTTATGGCGGTTTGGACGAAGTAGGTTAGACAGAAACTGGTATTGGATGTTAGCATATTAATTGGCGTGGGCCATTTGGCCATAGGCGGGAGACCAAAAAACAGGGGAAAACACACAGAAGGTTATGCGGACCCAGCTCCATACGATGAAAGACAAATGTCCGAAGAAAGGCTCGACTCGCCGTCACGGAGATCGCAAGGCTCGAGGAAGTACTCTGAGTATCTTGATTCCCGATCCACGAGGCGCACCGGCTGCTGGCTTGGTGAATCATAAGCAAACAATGGTGGTATTGCAAATGAAAGACCGAGAACCGCATATCGGTGTTTTGAAATACCAGGTCGTGTGCAGCGGGTATCAGCGTGGGTCGATTTGGTAGCGGTAAGCTTTTTTTCCACTTCTCCAAATCCTCATCCAGGTTCCGGATTGTTCGGAAGAGATCTGTGTTCGAATGACGCAGGGCCTCAGGGGAGTACAGCCCACGGTAAATGCAAGACTGGATGCGCGCCAGGCAGACGTATGCGTCAAGGTATGCATTTGTGATGTTTGCAGGGTCATTGACGTTTTCGAAGAGGGAAGGCGTTGGATCACATTCAGAGTCCTCGAGGCGTGGGGGAAGGCCAGTTAGCAGAGTCAAGCCTTTATCACAAACGTAGGCTATGCGAAATAAACGTCTTGCGTGGATATTGACGGCTAGAGGGGTAGCTCCCGCATGATCAGGGGACAAATTCAGCCTCAGCTGGTATATCAACCGCGTCACCGTTGCGAGTAGGTGATCGATGGTTGAAAAGTCTGCCGCAAGCCCCTGGCAACACAAAGACTGGGGGGATAGAGTTAATCTCCGTTGGACATCATTTTAAGAAGGCTGACTCACAAGCATAAGAACAGCTTGCAGCCCATCCAGTGTTGCAGCTCCCTTGATGACTTCTGGCACAAGGCGATATGCCTCACGAGCATATCTAACGCTTGACTCCAGCGCACCCTCCTCGTCCCCATGCACCACAGATAGCGCAAGCGAGTAGAAAGCAAAAATTGCGGCCCTGGCGCAGGTCAAACAAGGCGATCCTGTTGATAGCTGTCCATAATATGCTGCTTGAATAGTGTGAGTTACCAGAGAGGGGTCAAGGATAGGGAAGAAAAGGCCAAATTTAGAAGCTTGATACTTCTGAATCTCTACGTATAAGTGGTTCTGGTCAGGCAGTGGAGACGGTGGATCAGCAGAGTCTAGCCACCTGGGAGCCTCGGATATTGGATAGTGAGCGACTGTAAGCTCTCTTCCGGTACATGCGGTTATCCATTGCAAGCCGCTTGCTGAGAAGATGGGCGTGCCATCGAACGTGCATACATTCCCCCAGTGGCGGCCCGCAAACGGGTCATTGTAGCCAACGGCCGGAGTCCACGCCGTGATTGTAGGATTCGCGCTTGCGAGGTCTCATTCAGATGATATTACTCAGCAAGGAAAGAAGAACTTTATCAAGGGCAATACATACATTTAGGTCTGCTACCTTGTTGCTTTATACTGGCGAAGACAACAGGGTTAGTCTAATTCGACTTTGGCACTAGTATTGCCCACCTTGAAGAGCCCCCGGGGCTAGATCTGGAAAAGGTACATTGTAGATCATGACAGGCACACCAGTCACACTTTGGTGTCGCCCGATCACAGGCGATCTAAATAGTTCTGTGGTTAGATTGTATGTGTCTAGATCCAGGGTGGGTGCTCTCACCTTCCTAACATGGCAAACATCGCACGCCCGGGTTGGACGGCCTCGTCGCCTCTGCACCGGCGCAACCCGCAGTATCCCCGCCTGACCCGAGGACATGAGCTCATTGATGTTTTTATGAATATGAGAAAAAGATTAAGGGTCTTCGAGGTGGAACCGAGCAAGAAGCTTGGACCAGCGAGGTGCGCGATATGCCACGTGACGCTGTGGATGCACCATGGCTTGGCACGTGACAGGCTTCATGATTGTTGTAGGGCAGAACATGAACACCCAAGTCTCAGTAATGAATTTGATTTCAATGCGTGATACTTAGCAATATGCGTAAGAAAGTTAAATAAGGGGATTAACTAGGGGGATCAAATACCAACAATAAAATGGGCTGTCGCCATACCTGTAGTGGACATAGTCTGGGACATGTGAAAAGCATGCGAGGCTGACTCCGGTTCTCCTCTTTCTTTGCCCGCCATTTCCTTCAATGGCTCACAATGGTGTGAGCATGTTCCCCCGCTTGGAACATCCGGCTGTGATCATTCGATGCTTGTGGTGCGTAATGTATGCTTAGCGGTTGGTTTTGGCGAATGAAATCGCCCCATTTAGCGCCGGCTATGCAAGTCCATCACGATAGGCTTCCGGCTATCAGTTCATCTCCACCTATCTAGCAGGCGTCACAGTTTGGCGATCACAGTATGAAAGGAACGCCTCGGTCGGAATTATCGATTTTGGGGGTCGCCTTCTTCTTCTACCTCCCTCTCTACCGGCCATGTCCTTAGACGGCTCACTATGGGCGCACTGAAATTGAACCTGCCCAGCTCCCCTTCAATCCAAGTATTCAAACGGAATCGGCAAAGAAAATTGCTCTATGCGGGGTTATCGCTTGTTTTTCTTCTCGTGTTGTGGGGTACATTGTTGATAAGTTCTGGTGAACGGTATGCTGGGTTGCAGGGGCTGCGTTCAGCAGACGGATTGAGTCTGGCAACAATCACAAATGAAACGTTAGGGGTAAGCTCTCATTCCAAAACATACAGTATGTTCGAGTTCTAACGAGAGTTAGTTCGAAAGGATTTTCTGTATCAACCTCCCCAGTCGACCTGATAAACGGGATGCGATTACACTAGGCTCATCAGTCACGCAGTTCCGCGTGGACTGGATTGATGGCGTATCCTCTGAAGACATGAGCCCGAAGGCCTATCCACCAGTAAGATTCATTTGGCTACTATGTCTCATACTATCCCCTAAGACTCTCTTCAGCGGTACGACGAACCCGATAGACCTCGCATGTTAGCCGGTGAAATCGGCAGCTGGCGAGCCCACCTGAACGCGATGCAACGGTAATCACATCTCCACCAGAACTCAGATACAAAACTGACTTTATTTAGCATCGTCTCAGAACGCATAACCAGCGCCCTAATACTTGAAGACGATGTCGACTGGGACGTGACTCTCAAGAACCAACTACAAGAGTTCGCGCTAGGAACCCTAGCCCTCCAAGCCGAATCTCACCCCAAGACCACGCCCTACGGGGACGACTGGGACATTCTCTGGCTCGGCCACTGCGGTACAAAATGCCAAAAGAAAACTCCTTTCTACATAATAAAGAATGACCCAACATCGATCCCCGTCTACGGCCTCCCGCAATACTGGGCCGGCCCAGCTGTCCACGAACTTGTCGACAACATCAAACATAACCGCATTATCTGCAAAACCTCACTGGCAGTCTGCTCCAGTGCATATGCGGTATCGTTCAACGCAGCACAGAAGATACTCGCAGCGTTGTCTGTTTTACCCGATGACGAGAGCATGCCGCCTGGTCAGAGTGTCGTGTATGATGTCATGTTGGGGAGATTGTGCGAGACCGGTTACTTGAGGTGTATTTCGTCGCATCCCTCGCTTTTCGGGAACTGGAAGGGCGCAAGGTTACCCTCGAAGGGGTCGGATATCCAGTATAAGTATGATGGCCCAAGGGAGCAGAAGACGTTTGAGGGAGCGAGTTTCCAGGGGTTAGTTTACAGTACTATGTTCATTTTGGGGACTTTGCTGGATGGGGGAAGGGTGGTGGTGTCGAATGTTAATGATGTTATGAAGCCGAAGTTGGATTTTAGGAAGGTGAGGAGAATTGAGGGGGGGTTGCATGTGTTGGATTATGAGGAGATGGTGTTGAGTCGTGTAGGATAGGTTATTAGCATTTTTCAGAATGTTCCTTTATCATACGAAGTATATGAACTCTGCTAGCTAGATAGAGGCATTGCTTACTTGCTGTGGTACTGTTTAATTGTTGCAGGCGGAATAGCACAAACAACCACAGCGGTCACTGGTTCTTTACCATGCATGCTCTTGTGTCCCTGAACTTGACATCCGTCTTCATTTGATGACATGTGATATACACAGCATGTGTCGCAGGTCTCAATGCTACGTGCATACGGCATCCTCCCCCTCATTTACGTCCATAACCACACCAGAATTGCTCACTTCTCAATAATGAGTACGTATCATTATGATATCACGACCATGGTATATACACAAAAATTTCAATCATATCCAACATGACTCAATGGAATATAGTCACTTCGCTCGAATGGTTGCACGAATCGATCATCTCTGGAACTATTCGCTAACAGTCAGCTAAATCCTTTCAAGAATGAGACCACAGAGCATCATCGCATACCTCGAGTTGTAGTCCGTCAGGGCTTTAGAAACGGCCGGGACCTCCGTGAGGGCCACCGGGGCCGCCAGGACCGCCGTGAGGACCACCAGGACCGCCGGGACCGCCGCCGTGAGGGCCTCCGTGGCCACCAGGACCTTCATGAGGACCACCGAATCCTCCAGGGCCACCAGGACCGCCGGGACCGCCATGAGGACCACCAGGGCCACCGCCGTGAGGGCCGCCAGGACCTCCAGGACCTCCAGGACCGCCCTGAGGACCGCCGTGGGGGCCTTCATGGCCACCAGGGCCGTGCTGGTTCTCGTGGTGGTGGTGGAAAAGACCCATGTTGATTGTTTGTAGGAAGAAAGGTTTGAAGTGTTTGTTTGATAAGAATGTGTGGCTGGTAGATGTTGTTAAGAATGAGTGAGGGGTCAACGAGAGATCGTGGGGGATCTTATACTCGTGGTCCCCTGGGAGGCGCCATTAGGGATGTGGAGACCACATAGGGTCTGCGAGCCAGCGAAGAGGGATAAGAGATAATTTTGGGTGCAAATGACGCTCATTGAGGGGTCCTCTCCCCAGTTTGGATATTGCATCTGACGACATAGCCTTCGAAGGAAACGATGTTGCCTATGGCCGATGTGGATTTATCGCCGAGCTAATCGGACTATGACGCTAGTGAACCTTCGAGGTATCGCCCTATTCGCTTGCGATGCTATAGTACCATGGGTTAAGCCAGGAGCAGCATGGCTCAGATCTCGTCGTCGCCCCGTAAGGGGGCAATGTGGAAGATCCCGATCTAGAGATGATGGGCATCATGAAACTTTGATGACATGGCCGTACGCGTTGACTACATTGTGAAGCGAGTCACGCAAGACGCGTTAGAGGACTTGTGAAGTCTGGACAAATGTCCACTACAAAGCCCTATGGTCACGGTGAGCTTGGTTGCCACAAGTGGATGAAAAAGCGTACGTACTTCGACCCACTCCTGCTCAGCACAGGGCTGGCTAGTGCCCTCAAGAGGAGGCGCCAAGCGGGGGCATACGAAAATCATGGCCTCAGCCACAGCGCTGAGAGAGTCGTGGCTCGCTTCATTGAGTCATAATGACCGTTATGGGTTGATCAGTGGCCTGGGGAAGTCTCGCTGAATTGTTGTTGTGGCTGATATCCGATTCAGATGCACGCGGTCGAGATGATTCGGCCTGGCCTTCCGATTTCGGCATGAGCCGGCCCGGGTCTGGATGACTCAGCGGGATCGGGCGCCATTGCCAAGCCACACTAAGACTTTGCCAAGCGTTGGCATTTTCCTACCTGCAAACAATGCAAACACCCCTAGCTGAGAAACTTTCCTGTGAACAGAACTTAACTCAAGTGTTACAAGGGGTAGACGTTAGATTGATTTATCGATCTTCGACTATGGGATAAAGAAAGCACAATGTTGGCCTCATATGTAGCCCAGTCAGGAAGGGATTTGTTTGAAATCTATCCTTCTTATCTCCGACACCATTGCTTCCGCGTTACTTTCGGCAAGTGGCCACTAGCTAGTCCCCAAGGACATACCACTTCTACGTCTTGAGGTTACCTTCATAAGATATCGCCTGAACATCTCTTGAAGACATATGCCTTGATCCGCGGAGAAAGAAGATTCGTTCGGAACCGGATGTTCATTCTTATTGACTCACATCGACAACAGCCCCGCCAAACCAAGCTTCATCACTAATGAAAAGCCAGTTAGTAATCGCGCCATAAGTAGACCCTGAAAGAGCTGCACAGATATCAGGATGAGTGTTTCTGAAAGTTCCTTCGTTCTGTTTGGACCTGAACTTGTGAGCTCGCGCAAAAACCTCATAGCACAGAATCATGCCTTCTCCGCCTCCTCCCGTGGACTCAGGACTGGACGCAATTGGGAACACTCCAGGTGTTCGCCTCCGCAATGTCGTCCCAGCAGATCACGCAAATGTCTACCTGAACTTGAATCCCTCAATCCGACAGGCTCGTACAAAGATCGCATGGCCAGATCTATCATTGAAGAAGCCGAGCGCCGTGGCACGCTAAAGCCTGGTGTGACAGTCGTCGAAGCTACTGGTGGCAGCACTGGCTCTTCTCTTGCCTTCATCTGTTCGGTGAAAGGTTACCGGTTTAGAGTGGTTTCATCTAATGCCTTTGCAGTTGAGAAGCTGCGAACTATGAGCGCACTTGGCGCCACCCTTGACATTGTTCATAGCGAGACTAGAACCATCACGGCGGATCTTATTCCTTCCATGGTGCGCCGTGCGCGAGAGATCGCACAAGAAGATGGCCATTACTTTGCTGATCAGTTCAATAATGGTGATGCCCTGCCTGGTTACGAAACTCTTGGGGAGGAATTGGCAGCGCAGTTCCCCGGTGATATTGATGCCTTCTGCGGTACGATTGGAGGTGCCGGCATGGTTATGGGAGTATCACGCGTTTTGAAGTCAAAGTGGCCGGATACAAGAGTTGTAGTTATCGAACCGGCCTCTTCTCCTGTCATTACTGAAGGGCGCACTGGATCTCATAGCGTCGAGGAAATAGGAATTGGTTTTGTGCCGCCACATCTGGATTCTAAGCTTTATGATGAAGCACGAGGAATCTCAGAGGCAGAAGGTCGTGCTATGTGCAGGCGGCTGGCTCGTGAGGAAGGTTTACTGGTTTGAACCTCGACTAGTCTTAATGTTGTCCGGCCATTGCTCTTGCCAAAGAACTGGGTCCGGGCAAGACGGTGGTTACCGTCGCCGTGGATACGGGCTTAAAGTTTATGAACGGAAACCTCCTCGCGGATGCTTGAGGTCGTCGAAAATTTAAATAACCACATAATTGCTCTTGGCCACCCTAATACCAAAATTTACTTGTTTCTGCCTGGTTTATTATGTTAGTTGATATAAATGACCGAATTCAGACACTCCGGGAACACGACTGGCAACCATGTGTTCAAAATCGACTATCGGTCTTGCTGTCCTTGCAATTCTCGATATGCCCCAGTTAGATTTGTGATCCTGAACCTTTTGCCTCCGACTCTCTATCGGTTCTTTGTGTGCACATTCCTCCGGAATTGAACTTTCTTCTCTATCACATAATTCTATTTCCATGGAGCAAGGTTGACCTGTACCAGAAAAAGACTTACTCAGACCGGCTAAAATTTCAATATTATTGATTAAGCTTGAATACTCCGTGTCTAACCCATCAAGCTAATCTGAAAGACCGATCTTCCAAGCGAATAATCCCGAATCTCTCTGCGAGATAGGCTTCCTCGGTTCCCTTACAACTTCTCCTATGGACCACCATCGCCTTCCACTTGTCCTTCATATCCATCAATTCAATTCAAGGGTATTGGTCGTCCGTTTCAGTTTCCTTAAAAAACCCAACAGGAGTTGAAAGCAACCATCTTGTGAACAGATCCATCGGCGCCTCACGCATAGTTTCGAAGCTATAGATGCGGCTGTGCGCCACAACCAACTTCCCATTGTGCATATGCGCCTGCAGAATCCGGGCATGCGAGGGTATCGTAAACGAGACCATGAGGACCTATTTTTGGGTGTCAGTGATCGGTAACTCTAACATTTATTGCAGGGGATGTAGAAACATACAGGCACCATCCCTTCCGAATCTATTTCATCCTGCTCCAGACGGGTGCGCATCGTCTGAAGTATACCCAGAAGCTCAAATCGCATCATAGAGTTCTCAGGACATCGCTCTTGGCACCAATGTTGAGTGATCATGACGATATATGGGTACCTATCATCTATACATTCGAAAAAGCGATTCACAGTGTACAGATATTGTCCAAGCTTGTCATAAATGTTGGATGTCCGGGCGTACAATTTGTCGGTTGTGCTGGTGCATTCATCAACACATTAGAGCCATGGGATTGTTTGAATGTATTATTGGGTTGATACAATTTACTCACATGGACGGATACCAGATCCCAATATGCGTCAAAGTAGCGGGCGCGGCATAATAGCGATGAGTTCGTGGAGCGAGATGGATCCATCTTTCTAGCTTCATGGCAATCTCTTTCAAGCGGAAGGGCGGATATGACTCGCACGAGTCTTTCTTGATAGTTGCGTAGTCTTTAATAGTGAAGCAGGAGTCTTCACGCTTGTCTATCGTAGTGTAGGGGTGAGGGTCGATGGGATAGGTGTGCAAAGCTTCGATTGGAAGAGGTTCGAAGAGGAGAGGAGTAGTTGAAGATTTACCCTTTCCATGGTGTTTGGCCTCGAGATCCAGGGGCAGCAGAACTATGTTGTTTGTATCGCAAAAAGAAGGGGATATGAAGTTGAGGACGTTTCGACCTTCTAGCTTCTCCATGATCTTTCTGATGTTTCTTAAGGTGCGGGATTCATCCTTCGGGTTGGGTGGCATCTCGGGTGGCTGATCGGTCTGCATGATTGACAGCTTGCGATACGTGCAGTAGGTATTGGATGAGAGATCATGCTGAGATGATTAGCGTTGCTTTTCATCGTGTATAATTTGGCGTGAAGTGAATGTATTCACGCTAGAATCCTAAGCGAGTGTTCATCACTTTTTGCTTTGTATGCTTGCGTGAATTGTGCTATGAGTGGCATTGTGCACACTCTCTAACCTTTTAACAATGTATTGCATGCACTGGCGTGCTCTTATAGTCACAAATTAATTTAAATTTACAGATGAGAAACTGAAGTGTATGACAGGGCTAGGATACTATGCTCGCGTTAGGCAGGACAATTTTGGTACCTTTGTAGTTTTCTAATTCAGGAGTATGGTGCGAGTAGTTGTATTTGAACAATTTTTGCGGCAATGATAATGGTTAGGAAATTAGTATTTTACATATTTTATGCTGAGTCTTCTACTCCCTCCCTCCTTGTTGTTGCAAACTCTTAGTATGGGTGATTGAGCGGTCCGCACGCTAATGGTCCCTCCCGAAAGAGTGGGTATGACACCTAGTGGATTGCTTGCAAAGCAAATACACACAGCCAGTGCTATACCTTTTGAGTGTTTTTCATATATTTCTTGCGACAAAGTGCATTTTCAGAGGCAGATGAGGAAAAGTCACGTGGGAATGTTGTGAATGCCCCAATGTTATCGGAGTCACCGCCCTGAGAGAGGTAGCTTCTTCTTCTCCCTGCAAGTGATCAAGCCAGACGTGCATGAAACGTTCGCGCCAGCCGATGGCGTGATTCGCTTTGATCCTGCCGGTCTCTTCCCCTCTTTCCCATCCCTTCAGTGTCATTAACGTCCACTCATTAACCTGAACAACTGTCATCAATTGCCCTCTATGTCTCCGCACGATCAGTCGGAAGAGGAGGGTGTTCGCCGCCCGCTCCTGGCCGACTCCAGAGGGACCGATGGCACTGAACCCGGAGCGGAGTCCACTTCCGCATTGGGCCCAAAGTTCACCCGCAATCTCGGAGCCATCGAGGCCTTCGGCATCGTCATCAGCATTGTGATCGGTAGTGGTATCTTCACTTCTCCAGGTTCCATCGACACAAATGTTCCATCCCCCGGAGTCGCGCTTATCGTGTGGCTGGTCGGAGGCATTCTGGCCTGGACCGGTGCCAGCACTATGGCCGAGCTAGGCACTGCTATTCCGGGCGAAGGTTGGTTCACTCTATTGCCATCAGGTATATCGACTGAATTGACTGTAAAATAGGAGGCGTGCAACCATATCTTCGATACATCTACGGAGATGTCTTTGGATTTCTTGCTGCTTGGACTTGGATCATCGCCGTGATGCCTGCAACGCTGGCCATTTTGAGCATCGTGTTTATTGAAAGCATCTTCTCCGCGGCTGGTGTCACCGATCAGGCTGGAAGCCTTTCGCATAAACTGCTCTCCATTCTTGTATTGTTGGTGATCGGTCTGGCCAACTCCATCAGTACCAAGGTCAGCACCCGATTGAATGGGTTTTCAGTCACGACCAAATTCATCGCCATTGCCGCAATTGTGGTGGCTGGTCTAGTCGTCGTCATCCTGCAAGTCTCCGGAATCAACCGCGATGCTGGGTCAAATGACTGGCTCAAGCACTCTTGGTTTGGATCTAGGAACACCTGGACTCCGGACGGTCGGGAGATCGACTGGAGCTCCATGCACGGGTGGGAATCGCTAGGTTACTATTCTACCGCGCTCTATGGTGCTCTGTGGGCTTATTCGGGCTGGGATAAGGTAGGCATATAGCCTCTACAAAGTGTCTGTGAAAACACTCACCATTTTCTGACAGGCAATCTACGTTAGCGCAGAGCTCTCCGCTCCTGCTCGTCAGCTTCCCTTGGCTATAAACACTGCCCTTCCCATCATAATCCTCTGCTTCCTTGCCGCTAATGCCGCGTACTACATTCTTCTTCCATGGAAGATCGTTTCGACCACTGACAGCGTGGCCGTCGTATGTCCACCACTCTCCCATTGATTACATACGCTAATGACATGCAGACCGCAATAACCCACCTCCTAGGACCAGCGTTTGGTATCCTCGCTGCCATAGTGATCTGCCTCGTGGTCGCCGGCTCCCTGCTCGGAAACTCCTTTGTGGCCGGTCGCATGATTGTCGCGGCATCGAAGCTGGATTGGTTCCCTCGGTTCCTGGGTGTGCTTGGACACGTAGGAATGCCTCCTGACCCGGAGCCACCTTCTCAGTCAGCTCCTCGATCGGACGCGCCCATCAATGCCGCAATTCTGGCCACCCTGCTGCCAATCCCGTACCTCCTGTTCGGAAACTTTCGCGCGCTACTCACCTTCAATGGTCTTGGAGAATACTCGTTCTTCTTTTTGACCGTCTTGGGTGCCATTCTTCTGCGATTCCGGCAGCCTGATCTTCATCGGCCTTACAAGCCCTTCATCGCTATTCCGCTGATTTTCGCCCTCGTCAGTGGCTTTGTGGTGGTGAGGGGAGCCGTCTTCGCACCTCTGCAAGCGGTAATCCTTATTTCGGTCTGGATTATCGGTATGGGGTTCTATTACCTGCGGGCTTACCTTCGGAGGGAGAGGGTGAGTAGAAGAAGCGAATAGACTCGGGTAGAAGTGGAAGTCCTCGCGATTCCTTGGTATTCAGGTCTGCGTTTGGTAAATCTTTCTGCTCGTTTCAATGTGGTTCTTCAAAACCTGATACACTATTTTGACACATACTTTGAATTGCGCGATGTACATCATACAAGACTATGATTTGATGGCAAGGCTTCTTTTGAGGAAACCCGTGACCCCTCAGGCTAGTGCAGTGTGCATTAAAGAGGGGGGAAGAACCGGAGCAATCGATGTGCATAATTTCGTCTGTGACCGCAATAGCAAATTTAGTTTGATTAGTAGTTTCCGGTTGCACAGTTGTGGTAAATGGCTATAATTACCATGGATCGACACATAAACCCAATATCGCGCATCTTATCAATCAAAGGTAACCTTTCTTGGCGAAACGAGTCTATCCGCAATCGTTATCGCCAGTCACCGCCCGCATCCAAAACTGTCCCACGGACTTCTTTTCTTACCGGATGTAAAATCAGATTTCTCAAACCAAAAAGCAGGACACTCTCTGTAACAACGACGTAATTATCGATCGATTGTACACTACCCAGACATTCGTCACAAAAAGCACTACCATGGACCAAACAATTCGCGTCGCTGTGGCCGTCTACGTCTTCAACAAACATGGCCAGACCATTCTCGGCCGACGCAAGGGGAGTCTCGGCGCCGGTAAGATTTAACTTTCAACCATTGATTTGCTCCAGTAATACTGTCTACTTGAGACATCGCTCTAATTTGTCTCAAGGAACATGGGGTCATCCGGGCGGCCACCTCGAATTCAACGAGAGCTTTGAAGACTGTGCAGCTCGAGAGGTTCTAGAGGAAACGGGCCTCGAAGTAACTGATATACGCTTCCTTACGGCGATCAACAATGCCAATATGGAAGGAGGAAAGCATTATGTCACGATTTTTGTGGGCTGTAGGCTTGTGGATGAGGATGCGGAGCCGGTGGTACGTTTGTTTATTTTCCTCTTTTGTTTTGTTTTCTGGAGTCACCTTCTGGTGGTGTTATTCGAGGAGCGATTGAATACTGACGTTTTGTTTTGAAGGTCATGGAGCCTGAGAAATGTGTTCGCTGGGAGTGGGTCACTTGGGATGAAATGAAGGTGACTATTGAGAGGCAGCGGGAAGCGGAGCGTCTGGGGAAGATGGAGGAGTATGAGGGGAGGGTGTTATTTAAGCCGATTTTGAATCTTTTGCAGCAGAGGGTGGGATTCGACCCCTTGGAGATTTATCAGTCTGTCAAATGCTGAAAGGGGACGTGTGTTTTTTCCCGTTCATTCCACCATTTTTTTTGGGCGGATACGTAAATAGATAGCGCTTAAACTAATGCAGTTCTGCAAAGACAAACAATGGTCTTGTGGCCATTTATGGGGGATATAAACCCGTTTTCCCAGAAGTTTCATCTAAGCGCTTGCTCTATTTTGGGGTATATCGTGCAGGCGCATGAAATTTTCCCCACTTCGGTATCTACAGCGCTTACAGAGGTTCTGTCGATGCTACAGACTTAAGGATTATCATGAATGATCAGGGGTTGTCGTTACACATCTTCATGTGCATACATTATTGAGTGTCCATTGGCTGCGATGTTATGTGGGCGTCCCGCGCAGCAAGACATTCTACGCGCTTGAAGTGCACTATCGTAGCCGGTCTACTTTGGTTTTACACCATGCGGATTTGACGTGGGCGCTTATCAAAGGGGTCGCTATGACCATGACCCAATAATATCAGTCTCTGGGAATCTGGCTCAAATACATGAGACAATCTCCGGTTCTATAAATGTCATTGTACTTATCAAGAATAACCGCTGGCAGTTGCTAGCACTTCAACGTGGGCGAATCTATGGAGTCTCATGAGAAGAGTCTCCACAAATAGAGCTGAGCTGAACACGCGACTACTATGACAATCTTCGCGCCATCAATCAAGCAAGGGTTTGAGAGGGACATAAATAACGAAACATCCTCCGTCACTTGTGAGGACAATCATCTCTCAGAACATCAATCACGACCAGACCCATAAGCCACGATGGCTGATCTCAAAGACTCTGTTTTGGCTTCTAGGGCATTCCCTTGGATAGGAAGCCAGCTCATCAAGTCGGGATGTGATAGCAGGAATCCTCAACTCGGTCAACTGGGGACTCAACTGTTTCTTCTCGCAAATTCGACATCCGGAGTCACCCCAACTTCAAGTGCTTCGCTTTCAGCAAATCTGCATGATGTGGTGAGACTGTTGGAAAAAGCTTGCTCGGTACGTGACCTGATTCTGTGAACAAAGCCATAGCTAATTTCCCTTGTAATAAAGCTCTCAGGTAGTTGGGGGAGTCAGAAAAATGACTGCAGTACCCTTGAGATGATTGCTTCTCGCGATACACTGTCCAAGGAAGACGGGGAAAGGCTTCAGTACGAATTAGATAAGAGCCTGAAGGTGTTTTCACAGACCAACTTAGCAATAAATGCTCTCACACAGCTCATCCAGCGCTGCGAGCCTCGGCAAGATGTTCCTTCTTACCCGGTGGTGCTAGATGAAGGCACGTTGCACCCATCAGCCAGCGTATTAATGGCTGGAGAGGGATACAAGACAAGTGGGCGTGTTGCCCCTGTCCCGAGAACGCTTTTAGATCCACCTCGTGCCCTATCGAAGTAAGCCAAAAGCCTACCCTGATGCCCCTTCGTCATATGCTAACATGGACAGGTGGACACCAAAGTTCTGGCTGGCGCAGGTTGAACGGATTAATCGCATGCTTCATCCTCTATCCATGCGGGATCATGACGCTCACCCCGTGAGGATCGCCGTATTTGATACCGGATACAGCCTTGATTCGAGTTATCTCGATATGTACACTCATGAGGAGAAGCGTCTGTCCGGCCACTGGGTTGACTGGGTCGAGAACTCGCGTACTCCGGTCGATGTTGACGGGCATGGCACCGCGATGACCAGCCTTTTAATGAAGATGACCCAGAAGGCGGAGATATTCACAGTGCGTGTGATTAAGAGACGCCAGGATCTAGAAACGTCTCAGGTAGTGGTGGCAAAGGTGATCTCCCATTAGTCTCTCCATATTTTTGCATATTTCCTGACAATAACATCAGGCTATTCTTCATGCAGCAACAACACTGAACGTCGACATCATAAGCTTATCACTAGGATTCCCAAACGAAGATGAAATCATAAGAGATGCCATCTCCGAAGCGATCCGTATCAAGAAGGGCAATCTTCTCTTCTTCGCAGCCGCAGCGAATGACGGCTCCAACAGACACGAAATGTTCCCAGCCAGCATGGAGTCTGTCATTTCAGTACGGGCTACCAACAGTGCCGGCGGGTTTGTGGACGAATTCGACCCTCCTCCGGTCGACGACGAGGGTCGGCTTTACGGCACATTAGGACATGATATTCCGGGTCATGCCGTGGATGAAACCAAGCCCTGTTCGGGCTGCTCTGCTGCCACGCCCATCATGGCTGGCATTGCAGCACTCCTCCTGCAGTACGTTCAGCATCGTCTATCTGACCGGTCAGCTTCCAGCGAGAATATCCGCAAGCAAATCCGTACCAAGCGAGGTATGATGCAGATATTCAAGGCGATCGCTGTCAACCGAGGTAATCAGCGCCACTATGTGGCCCCTTTTGAGTTCTTTGAGAGGGATGATGAAATTCGTCTTGCTATCATCCGTGTGGCAATTGCAAATTTGCGGACGCAGGTCGTTCGGAAATGATGTCGGCTGGGACAAGGCCTCTATGTTTAAGCGTAGTAGGAGTTTTTAGACCGTTGGGACTGAAGTACGTGACGTCTTGGAGAATATATGTATTTTCTTGGCGATCATTGTTGTGTTGCGCGCGCGATGGAAAATATACGAGCTTTGACTAGCCAGTAATATTATTTGATCGACTATTCTTCTTTGTTTACCGAGACAGAAGTACAATGTGGGCAATATAGAGAATGGGCAATATTAAAGTTGTGGATATCCGGAGTTGTTGTGGAGGAGAGTTTAAAGGGGAGGCTGGGAACCCCGCCCCGGTCGGGGAAGGTGACCAACCGGATCCACCTGTCTTCTCTAAATGATCCAGCTTGCCTCATACCACCAACATCGTGGTAAGTACTCTACTCATACTATAACACTCCTCCTCCAGATATGTACAGGCCAGTGCACGGGAGAATGCTCCGCCGTAAGAAGGCGTGGAATCACCCAAGAGGAGCGGAGGTTATTCTCGAGTCACTCTCTCCACCAAAAGGCCCAGTGCTGGCCAAGTTCGAATCGGACAGGGTGAAACCGTCATCAAAAAGCCCATGCATCACCTCCTGCAATTATCTAGCATCCTACACACGGTTGGATCCAGGGGAATCATCAATTTTGATCCCAGGTATACTTGTTCTTTACTGCCACACTGCCTCTGGAAGACCTAAAGCTCACTAGATCTCAGGTCGACCTCCCCTTTGGACTCCAGTAAAGAAGTCTCTGAAGCTCAAGGAGACAGGCTATCCAAAATGGGCCAACCCGAAGCCCATCAATGAACTTCCTCATCCCTGGGAGGCATCTTTTGAAGCCATCCGGCGGCAGGATTCGAAGTATGATCTTAAACGTACCGACATCGTGACCTGCTCGGCCACCCTTAGAAATCTCTTCGATTTTATCCGTGGTCTAACTTCTGAGATTCGCTTTATCATGGAGCGCATCGGCAAGACGGTCGTGCTTGTCCGACGAGAAGTTCCCGCGCCGGTTTGGTTGCCTGAGTCTGATATTCAACATAAATACGAGGCTGAGTTCACGAAGAGATACACTAAGTGGGAAGACATAGCCGCTGGATACAAGGCCCATCAGCGCATTGTTCGGTATAATTTCGCAGGCATCAATATGGTCGTTCGCTCTGCGTCAGATGCCTATATCCCAAACCAGGATTTGGACTTTCAAGGCGGAAGTGCATCCACCAACACCGACACGACAAACATCAGCAGTCTTACTGAAGGCATCAGCGGGTTGCAGGTACATGAAGGCGGCAAGCCAGTTGCTCAGAACGAAATCCTCCACACCGATTTACGGTCCATGTACAATCACCATGGCCAACTTCGAAAGCTCCATCTAAACACTGTCTTCCCTCGACTCTGGGCATCACAAGTCTCAAACGTCGCAGTGGCATATCACAAGGAAGGGGTCATGAAGAGCGTGCGCGTATCAGACATGAAGGATGAACTCTTGAACTGGGAGCGTGATAATAAAGATCATCTTTCGCGGCTGGCGGGTCTTCTCAACAATCTTACTGGGTATGCCCGCGCATCGCCGTCCAGACTTGAAGTTTGCCGCAGCTCTTTTGGGCCTCTTGAGATCCGTAAGCTTGCAGACCAGGATTCTCCAAAGGCTGTGTCACCGCAAATGAGACTCTACTTGGACAAATCGACAACAAGTCCGAGTGGCCCGGCGACTAATGCACGGTGATGATCTCATCGGAAATGATGCACCTATAGCTGCTATTATGATTGAATTACATGTTTGACAAACGCTCCACTTCTTACCCTGCTTGAGATTTGGGTACAAAGAGTGGCAATCGCCAATATTGACTGTATATTAGTTTGCAACATTAGCCTTCAAGTGGAATTCACAAATAGAATCTCATCATGTCCCCTTTGCAACCAACTTAAGATAGTTATTGCCATTCAAACATTATGAATTTGATTCATCCCGCGGAGGTATCCAGCAATCGATAAAATAGAAAAATTCTCTTCAAATAGATATATCAATAAGTGTGTCGTGGCTGAGTGAGGAACCAGCCCGTCTGTTCAGTGACCCGAGAAGCAGAAAATACGGAATATGCCTTACCCGACCAGCTCGGGGTAGAAGAAGCCGCGGAAAATGGCACGGCTGTCCACAAACCAGAGCTACTGGTATATATCATGGCCACGTAGGTGGCAGCATACGTGGCCAGCGATGGAGGTCCTTTTGGGCCCAGCCCCACAGGCGTGCATACTGCCCTGTCATCCACCACTGTTTCTATCCATATGTACATGGCAGGGTAGTGATATGAATTACGAAGAAATAAAGGGGGGCAGTCTTGTCCTTTCCGGTGTTGTTGCAGCAGTAATTGAGTCTCTCGCAAAGGGAAACGCATGAGACAGCACCAGCGTCGCGGAGATGAATATGCTTGTGAAATAAATGGTGGTGTCATAGTACTTGGGTATACTGGACATGTGCCAGGTATTGCGTCGGTCAGGTGTAAGAGATACTGTAGAAGCTGCTCAGCTACTTGATCAGTGATACAGAGCGCTCCAAAAGTGACGACATTTCGGCCCAAAAAAGGGGAGAAAGAATAGAAAAAATTATACTCGCCCAATTTATTCATTTATGACAACGTTCTATTTAGTGCGCAACTATGAGTGGTTCTATTTTCTTTGTCGTTTGCTAGCATATCAGTCTGGCAGTCTGGCCACAGAATAATAGTGACTATACCACTTCTAGCCAATGATCTTCTTCTGAGCATCAGCAGAGCGCCTCTTGGCCCACCAACTCAATTCACCAATTCCGATCAGACCGCGCTGAGAAAATCTACCAATGAAAGTTGTCTCTTTAAGTATCAGGCAGCTGCGCATTTGAACAATATTCGAGGGCTAGGATAAAGGCAGAAGTACCATACGTACCCCTTGCACCATGTGCGACAGCTGCTTAAATGGATTAATATGCCGATCGTTCCTAATGGAGCGGCATGCATCAGCTTTCTTCAACCAGCTCGGTGCATGGTGGACATCAGGCCTTCTAGTAAGGTTATAATCCCGAGATATATCAAAAAGACTCATCTCTAATATTTATCACTTCGCTATATTTTGCTTGGCTTATAGTGACTTCCCGATGGTCCATTTCAGCCCACTTGCAGAGAGGCAAATTCGCCTCCTTGAATTACATTCTGGAGGGGGTGACGAGGAGATTCGGTGTGACATCCATATCCACTCTCTCGATGATTGTCCTCCATATGAAGCCATTTCTTATACGTGGGGAGATCCGTATGAAGGATACTCAAAGAGGAAAGGTAGAACGAAAGCAGGAGATGCACGGATCAAAGTTGGAAATGCCCCCCTCGACATTGGTGAAAGCCTCTATGACGCCTTCAAATGGCTGCGGTACCCATCCTGCAATGCGACAGTACGCAGATACCACAGCACTTTCATCGATGTTAATGATAACCGCGATGGCGTGGTGAGGAAAGACCCTGGTGATGTTTTCAGCCAGTTCAAGGGAAGATCGCGATTTATATGGGCTGACCGCATCTGTATCAATCAAGATGACAAACAAGAGAAGTCTCATCAGCTTAAGCTCATGGGTGATATCTATAGAAGGTGTGCTAAGGGAATCATTTGGCTTGGAGAACCCACAGAGCTTACTGAAAGGGCGTTCGTGGCAGCGTACTGGCTTTGCAGTGTGGCATATCACCAAGAGAACCTGGGGGATAAGCACGATCTCGTGATTGATAGCGATGGGGGTCCGAGAAGTGGTCAAGGGACACCGAGTTTCATGACAATGATACAGTTGGACGACGCCGGAGTAAAATGGACAATATGTCAATGTTGGAAAGCACTCACAGCGCTCACCCAACGGGCATGGTTCACACGCGCATGGGTGGTGCAAGAAGCAACATTGCCACCAGATGTCCGCATTGTCTGTGGTGGCTATTCAATACCCTGGAGCGAGCTCGTTCGCGCGCTGAACTTTGTCCCTTCCATTCCAATCAGACCTCTCGCTGGGGTTCCGCTCCCCAGTCACATGGCTGTGGTCGAGAAGCTTCGACAAGAGGTGCCCGCTGGAAAGTCGACTCTGTTGAATATTCTCCTTCGCAACAACAATTGTGATGCTACAGTGTTAGTTGACAGAATCTATGCCTTTTGCGGCCTTGTCGACGAGTCCGAACTCCAAGATCTAGAGCTGCAGAGCTTTGACTATCCAGAGCAAAACCCCAAGTGGAGTGATGAAGAAAGAAAGATCAAATCGGAAACTATATACAGAGAGGTTTGCAAGAAGCTTTCAGTGAATATGCTCAGAAGATCTGGGAACCTGGACCTTCTTAGCGGTCCCGTTGGTAACGTGGAAGGCCGATATGACTGGCCATCTTGGATTCCAGATTGGGCCGCAAGCCAACGCCCAGGCTGCTTGCTACTGAACCAGCGCCACTTTCGGGCCTCGAAAGATACCAAAACAACTGGAAGCATTGAGTTCCAACACCAGGGTACTGTGATGGGCGTAGAAGGCTTTGTGTTCGATCGGATCGAGGAAGTAAGCGACACCGCAGACCGACGACCACCAAGCACGTGGACATTTCAGCACTACAAACAATACAGAAAACGAATGGAAACCATGGTGGAATTCTTACAATGTTGCCTCAGATGGGAAGAGATTACCAAAGCCCGTGTAAAAGCCAAATATGTGGGCGGAGGAGACATGTTGGACGCCTATTGGCAGACCCTCCTTGCTGGTCATGTCACACCAGAGAACCATGAGAGTCAGAAAAAGCAGTTCCAGAGGTTTGATATGATCTCTAAAGATGGTGCCAAAATACTCCAGTCCTGGGGACTGCCAGCTTGGCCATGGATCTTGTTCCTAACACCACACAATCTTGCTGTGCTTCTTGTTCGAGCGATGATGACAAAGCGTGACTTTTCGGGGCTATTGCGTATTGGAGATTTTACATCAAATCCTAATTTTTCCTATGTGTGGAATCGACATGTCATTCGGACATCGATGGGATACATTGGGCTTTCCCCTGCGTCCGCTCGAAAAGGTGATGCGATAACGCTCTGCAAAGGAGCCAAAGTACCTCTGATAGCCAGAGAAGCGAAGGACTCGCAAGGACATTGGTCTCTTGTTGGCGAAGCATACATCCATGGGATCATGTCAGGGTGTGTCTGGGATGAGAACAAATGTACTAAGATGTGGTTTGTGTAAGCTCGCATTCTTTGGCCTTTACTTTCGTCGCCTTTCTCTTTTGTGATGCTGCATCAGTGGCATGTATTCCCTCATCCAGCTTCACCCTATGTCTTCTTATCGAAATTGGTGACGGCATCATGTTCCACACCCTTACTTAAAAGTAGCGTACGTTTCAAGAACAATATCATAGGAAGACTGCCCATTCTAGACTTTATCCTGCAAAAGCCACCCCCAGGCTTTACCTCAGCACATCCGCCAAGCAAGCCCATGATATATACTATTCTTGCATTTCAGTTAACCTAACCGATCAGCATTTATAAGATAACACCCATGTTAACCACACCAACAACGCGTAATCCCTAGCTCATTCCGTCTCAACAAGAGGCGCCTCCACTCGACCCATATTTTGCAGCAGATCGACTACAGTTCTGAACCCCACATACTCAGTATGCTCGCGTACTTCCAACGTCCTACTTCCTGGTTTTGCCGCAATATCTTTCACCTGATAAGCTAATATAATAGGATCCTTCCACTCAAAGTGATCAGCCCTACAAGCACTGGGCGGCACTCTTATTCTCTCTTCCATGAAACGCACTTCTCCTTCAGGATGATTATCATGACCCATACATGCCCTTTTCTCCGGCCACTGACGCCACACGCTATCCATAGTTCCCCCAGTAGCGACCTTAATACCGGTGATGATATAAATAGGCCTGGGCGCAGGGTTACGACGAATGTCTCTGAGGGCTTCCCTAACTCTTGGCTCTGTAGCTCTTGTCAGAATACTCTCGAGTACGGACTCATTATTGACGGTTGTTTTCTTGAGAGACTTGCAGAAGCAGTCGAGACTGACGGCGTCGCCGCGTCCATAAATCCCAGGATATTGGGCGTTACTAACACCCCTGGTGAGAAGGCGCTCTGTATTGTCCATGTTTGGATACTCGAACTCGGTGATGTTGAAGGCAATGTTCGGGTCATGCGTCGAGATGATTTTGTGTTCATTACAAGGATCTTTGGGATCCAGGATGATGTTGAGCAATTTTAGGGGTCCGTTTGGCTCGATGTCTAATTTTGGAACTGGAAGCCATGTGTCGTCCCATAGGGGAGTATCGAGCACGGCATCTTCGTTCATGGTTCGGACTTCGGACTTTAATGGCGATGAAGCGATGGGAAAATATTTGACAGGTCCGATACTGTACTTTGTGATTGGGATTATAGATTTATTTTGAGGCCCCCGCGGCAGGTATGGCCTTCATATAGGAATAGCCATGGAGAAATGATAACAGTTCAAAGGAAGCCCCCGGCAATCTAGCTGAGCCATACATGTATAGGATACGTCGGAGCTACCGAAAGAACGCGATATGTGCTGGCTAAGATAGGAAATATCCGGCAAGACTGGTTGGCTGGAATATCAGGCTCTACTACTTAGTGACCAGGTGACATCCGTCACTGTTTTTTCCGGTGAGTTCGCATGTCTCTTATCGTCGTCTCTAGGGCTGAAGTGCTAGGGTGTACTCGATGATAGCACAGATGGCATATGTTCTTCGCAAGAGCCTTGCGAAGAAGAAAACGTCGGTCTGAAAAGGAAGTGTTCTATGGAAATCCACGCTTTATGCGGTTGTTTCACAAGCATGTGTGGCTTTAGCGCATTGCAGTGGAAAGAATGTCTTGTTCAAAGCCTACTTTATTGTGCGTTTCGGCCTGCTGTTGGGTTGGGCAAGAACAAAGTACTGTCATACTATTTCAATTCGATGTTGCAATTCGTGCAGGAAACAAATAGCCTGCCGGGCTGAAGTCATTTTTCCAATAACTCAAGAATCCACATAGTAGAACAAATTAATAATTTGAAAAAAGTCCGTCAGCAGCACATCGATGCTAGTGAGTGCTTTCATGGCAAAGTTGTTGAGTGTCTGTTTGACCTCGGTAATAACTATTTTTAGTACAGTGATTTTTGATTATTTGATCGCGATTGGATAGGCCGACCGGTGGATGATATCTCCCGCCGCCTTATCACCGGTTCACCACACCAAACACATTCTCAATTTCATTACTGGAATAGAGAAAAACCTCACAAACCTGTCTATTTCACCCGAGAAATGCCCTTGTCCTAATCAGGGCATACTTCTCCATGTCATTATAGGCCCCAATAACCTGGCTGTTTAGCCAGTTCCATTGAACGAATCCTTCGACCCCTCTCTCCACTCATTGAACCAAATGTTTGAACTCCACACCATTAAACAAAGGAGAGTGGTTGGGGTCCCAACGGATAGCAGATGAATTGAACCCTATACCCTGCTATCAGCGCAGAACTTTCTCCGAGTCCTCTGCTCAACAGCATTTGCATCGAATATTTCTAGCGATGAATCACTTGTGAACCCCTGTTCCCTGTACGGGTGAATCCGTAGAATAATCCCATTGGCCCCGATTGGGGAGGGATATTAGCCTTTCTATTCCCAACCACTCGCTGCTGCTACTGTCATACTACGACTCATCACTGTCCTAACCTTGGTCAACCTGTCAGTAGCGGAAATTGACGCCATGCCTCGGGCTTAACGCTGGGCCTTTGGCTCAACGGTCTGGTCGTGCGGCTGTCTGTCCCTCCCATATATAGTAGAGACCGCGCAGCTTCCGTCATGTACATCCCAAGTACAGAGCACCATACGGCCCAGAGCCAGCCAGTTACAATGCCAGGCGAGACCAATATACCCCCTGCTCGAGACAGACATGTCTCCAAAGTCCACATCGCCGACACCCCCATCACCCTCCGAAACTGGCACAAACATGTCAACTGGCTGAACGTGACCATGATTGTCCTGATCCCCCTTTACGGCTGCATCCAAGCTCTCTGGACCCCTCTACGACTTAAAACGGCCATCTGGGCAGTAGCCTACTACTTCTTTACAGCCCTAGGTGTCACAGCAGGTGCGTTTCATCATCACATCTCAATCCCCATCTCGCATCATCCCTCCTAACCCACCATATCAAACAGGATACCACCGCCTCTGGGCCCACAGATCCTACACAGCAACCCTCCCTCTCCGCATCATCCTGGCCCTCGCGGCCGGTGGCTCCGTCCAAGGCTCAGCGCGTTGGTGGGCACGCCTGCACCGCTCGCACCACCGGTACACAGACACGGAACGAGACCCCTACTCCGTACACAAGGGCATCTTCTACGCGCACTTCGGCTGGATGATATTGAAGCAGAACCCGAAGCGGTTCGGCCGGACCGATATCTCGGACCTAAACGCCGACCCCGTGGTTGTCTGGCAGCATCGGCACTTCTTGAAGATCGTTATCCTCATGGGCCTTGTCGTTCCGATGCTGGTTGCAGGCATCTGGGATGACTGGTGGGGCGGGTTCGTGTACGCGGGCATTCTGCGAATCTTCTTCGTGCAACAGGCGACTTTCTGCGTGAACTCCCTGGCTCATTGGCTGGGTGAACAGCCGTTTGATGATCGCAATTCACCTCGTGATCATGTCGTAACGGCGTTGGCGACAATGGGCGAGGGATATCATAACTTCCATCATGAGTTTCCATCTGATTATCGCAATGCGATTCGGTGGTATCAGTATGATCCGACCAAGTGGGCTATTTGGTGCTGGGGACAGGTGGGGTTGGCGCGTGATTTGAAGATGTTTCGTGAGAATGAGATTGAGAAGGGGAGGGTGCAGCAGTTGCAGAAAAAGGTTGATAGGAAACGGGCTGAGTTGGATTGGGGGACACCTTTGAGTGAGTTGCCGGTTATGGAGTGGGAGGAGTTTGTGGAGAGGGCGAAGAGCAGGGCCTTGGTCGTTGTTGCTGGGGTTGTGCATGATGTTGAGGACTTTGTGAAGGAACATCCTGGTGGAAAGGCGATGATTCAGGCTGGTGTTGGGAAGGATGCGACCGCTATGTTTAATGGGGGTGTGTACTATCATTCGAATGCGGCGCATAATCTGCTGTCGATGATGAGGGTGGCGGTTGTAAGGGGTGGGTGTGAGGTGGAGGCGTGGAAGAGGCCGCAGAAGGAGATGTAGGGCATTTTGAGGTATGATGGGTTTGTTGTTCTGATTTCATAGACTTGTTGTATGGTAGGGTTTGTCCCGATTAGGAAATTCGGAGGTCGATGGAAGTCCTTATCACAAAATACCCCCAAGATCTGCTTCCTTTGCCCGCTGTATCTCCGTAGAGCATGATGCACGAAACCTGTTTAGTTCCACGTGCAATGCGACCGTTAGAATCGTAACCTTCCTTCCTGAGTCAGTTCAAGAGTCCAGAAGCCGCGGCATGACGGCATCGCAACCCAACGATAGCCATCACAGACATCCGCGGAAGCCGAAAGTCTATCCCTTCACTTGGTAAGTGCTCCCCACCTTAAGACAAAGATACACTTCAAGATTGATAAGCATTGCTACAAAGTATCATAATCATTTCCCAGGTTGAATGAGGTACCGCGTAAAAATCGACAAAGAATTGCCATTGAACCCCCGGAGCAACCGGGAGTTGACCTAGAGCTTCGTATCCACATGTTGAGCTCATTGCAACCCTCCATCGATGATTGCTCAATGGGGCTTCGAGTTCTCCACCATGAATTGATGGTGACATCATGAAGAATGCCTTCCCCTTGCTTAACCTACAGTATAAAATCGGATCCTGGGGACCTCGCAGACGAAGACATTATTAGATTCCTGCAAGGTAAATCAATTCTATATTTAACTACACCAATCAGAACATCCATACCACATCCACCATGGGCTACGATTTCACCGTCTTCAAAGGATCCAAAGATGGTTCCATCCAGAAAGCCACCACCCACCGCGACGATCTCCAACGCGACCAAGTCCTCGTCCGCCTCACTCACTCCGGCGTCTGCTTCACCGATGTCCACTACCAACACGCAGACATGGCCCTAGGCCACGAAGGTGCCGGCGTCGTCGAAGAAATCGGCCCTGAGGTCCACGGACTGCGCAAAGGCGATCGTGTTGGATGGGGCTACCAACATGACTGCTGCGGTCGATGCGCCCAGTGCCTAACTGGTTGGGAGACAATGTGCCCGGAGCGACAGATGTACGGAAGTGCCAACCTCGACCAGGGGTCATTTGCCACGCATGCTGTGTGGCGCGAGTCGTTCTTGTTCAAGATCCCTGATGGAATTTCCAACGAGGACTCCGCGCCGCTGATGTGTGGTGGCTCGACGGTGTGGAATGCATTGCATGTGGGTGGCGTTAAGCCGACCTCACGGGTTGGTATTGTTGGCATTGGTGGGCTGGGACACTTGGCTATTCAGTTTGCGGCGAAGATGGGCTGCGATGTGGTTGTCTTCTCTGGTAGTGATAATAAGAGAGAAGAGGCGCTGAAGCTGGGTGCGAAGGAGTTCTATGCCACCAAGGGTGCGAAGGAGCTTAAGATTGGGAAGCCATTGAACAATCTGATTGTTAGCACGAGTAGCCAGCCGGACTGGAAGCTCTATGTTAATGTTCTTGCTCCTGGAGCCGTCATTTCGCCGTTGTCAGTGGATAACGAGGACTTCAAGTTCCCGTATATGGGCCTTTTGGCGAATGGATTGCGTGTGCAGGGATCCATTGTTGCCGCGAGGCAGGTACATAGGGAAATGCTTGATTTTGCGGCGCTTCATGGTGTGAAGCCTATTTTGATGAAGTATCCTCTCAGTGTGAATGGCGTGAACGATGCCATAAAGACATTGGAAGGCGGGAAGATGAGATACCGTGGGGTTCTGGTTGTGGAGTAGATGCTCACCGAAGAGTGTGTTGGTGTTGGCGTGGGGGTAGTGGTCACTGTAATCAAAATGGCGTTTATTTGGAAGTCTATTGGGTATCTTGTAATTACTGCTATGGAAATATGATGCCGAGATTTGTCGAAATCGATATTGGGGTTTCATGAACATTGGCAGTCTCCCGAGTTCGAAATCAAAGCCACGTTCACCGCAGCAAACCTAGAAGGGTCAGCATGCTCATACTAAGTCTTGATGAGCGATAAGGTTTTGATGCTATTGAGAGGAAATAGGAAAAGTAACAACTCACGCAGTAGCCGCGGCAAAGATCTCAACCCGTCGAGCCCTGACCATCAAGCCCAGTGCGAGGGAAAAGGCGATGTTATACAGCATGATAGTGACCATCCTAATAGCGGTATTCTTTATGAAGTATAGTACTATCATTGACGATGCAGGCAGCACCGCGGCTATAATGACACTGAAGAAGTGGGTGCACGCCTTGATCTTCTTGTCACTATACTGCCAGGCGCCATTTTCATTGCTCTGTTTCAATAGAAATTAGCTCCCTGATGGAAATTACCCAACAAGAGTTCTTACTTCATATTTCTCACCCCAGCGCTTATGAAACCAAGGAACAACTCGATTGAAGATCAGTCGAGTCAGATTATCGACACCTTCATGTCTGCTAAACAGGGCGATCATGTCACCGTCGTTCCGTTCGTGGTAGACGTCCATCTCGGCAGCTGTTTCGAAGAACATATTTCCCCCTTCAGGCCGGTCAAGCCACTCTCGAAGCACGCTCAAGTCACATTTATCTGGCGTGCTGAGACGCATGAGCTCCCGTTGTTGAATGATAGCATGGTCTATTCAGTCAAATTGGGGTTCTTCCAAGTACCACAAATGGGTGGTGAAAACTAACTAAACTTGTCCATCAAATCCCGCGCTTCTTGAAATTTCGACCACTGCGTAGGATTTCCCTCTTTTAGGTCCCGTACGGAGAAGGGATATAGCTGCTTCTTCTCGTCCTGTGAGTCCTTGTCATCCTGAATGAGAAAGTCAAGCTCCTCTTCGAGGTTCGCTATCTCTGCTTGGTAATAGAGGATACTTTTAATATTAAGCTTTGTGAAACGTCGGAAAATCGCTAGGCCCGGGTCGGCTTCTATGAACGCGGCGAGTTTGTCGTATCCTTCGACGGGACGGAGGTTAGCGGTTGACATTGTTCTTGCTTATTATGTTTTCTCATATGTAGGTGTCTCATCATATCTAAGTGAATATCAATTTGAAGCAGACTCAAAATAATGTCTACTTATACGAATTTGCTCATCTTGGAGGGCCTCGACCTTCTCAGCCTACTGTACAAATATGTACGAACCCCCGTGCCCCGTGTGGCTGTGACTCGTCTACCCCTCATCCCACAGCCTTCAGGAAGCCTTAGAATCTGACTAGAAGCTAGTTCTATGCAGTGTGCGAAGGGAAGGCAGACTCGCAAATAACACCATCTCCTCGGGTAATATCTGGCTACCGTGACCAGGCTTTTCACGTAACATACGAGGCTTTTCTCCGTCTCCCTTTCGGGCTATCCTTGCAATCATATGGTGCAGGGTCACGATATTATGTATTTAAGTAACATCTGGTGAGCATGGCATATGACGTGAGGCCTCCCCTTTGTATGCTGATGACACTTGCAGCCCTTTCGCAATCTCAATAAGGCTAAATGAGAGCGACAGCCTGATATGCTCCAGCGAAGCAATATTTGAGTTTCGTCCCTGTAATACGTTGAGATTCATGTGTTCTAATGTGCGCACTAGAAGTGTGGTAGAAAGTTGCATTTACGGACCCCGCATGAGTGACTTGTTCCTTTATGACTGGGTCATTCACATGATAGTCGGTCTTACGTTGACAAGCCAGTTAACGCATAGGGCAGCTCTGCAGGCTGACCAGCACACTCTTTACTATTAAGCTCTGAAATACGTAGGTAGCAACACTGCCAGGTAGAAAAGTTTGATTTCGAGCCAATCAGCCCGCCCCTGTGTTCTCCGACATATTGTGTGAGATAGAGCCAGTCTTTTATCCCAGAAAATGTACATACAGTAAACGCCAGCAAATAAAAGCAAATCCATTCTATGTGTACATTAGTGTAGTCGCTATGTCTGTTCCAAGTTATCGAGTCGTGTGGCAACCATAGGATCCACAGAGGAAAGACCGATAGCCCGACATGAAGTAGTGCCGAGGATAATATCGAAACTGGTACCTTTCACGACGTAGAATTCGGCACAATATGGCGTTTCGTAGCCAACAATAATCCATGTTGCTTGCACTTTACCGAGGGGCGTCAATTCCCCGCGAGTGGTAAGTTGGGTTGGCGGGCCATCATATGGGTCCATGCGGGCATTCATTCTTTCGAAGACATCGTGGTCCATGAAATTAGCCTCTGTTTCAAAGTCCACTACCATGCGTCGCCTCAATTGCTTGTCGAAAGTGAATAGGAGAATGTCGTAGATAAAATCAAATTTCAAAACACCCTCCTGATCATCGCGCTTTCTTGGATTAGTAGCAGGCACGGTCTGATTAGCTCCCGTTAATCTCTCACACAATTCGGTGTGCTGGAAGCCCTCGCGAATTTCATGCGACACCCTCTCTTTCTTAGCTGGCTCATCCAAAGGCATTTGAGAGTGTTTGACGTCCGCTATATCCCAATATTCAGGAGAAAGTGGGCGCTTTTCTGACGGGTAGTAATCCCGAGGCGAAGGTAGAGAGGGTTTCTGCTGCCTGGGCGTTTGGTTGAACCAGAAGGGAAAGAGAAACAAGTGTTTGGTTCCCTTCAACGCGATCCGGAGGGCCTACTTCGCACTTTAGCACCAAGTATATTTCATATGATGCTAGAGAGCATACATGGCTTTTTATAGTTCCACTTTGATTGTGGCCATGGCCCATGGCCTTTTTGTAGTTCCTCTCATTTTTCCACGATTTGCCACGCTCGCGTGGTACCGTCGGTCTCGGGGCTGAAAGCCGGTCAATTCCTTGTCTGTGTTGCAAGTTGCGGGGATTGCAATGCAGAACGACGGTTAACAAAGCAGCACTTACATGGGTATGTTCCGGGCATGGCGATGTCGGTTATGATGAAATTCTAAGTCTATACAGAGGTTGGCTAAGAATCTGGAGCCATTACGGGCGGT
Source organism: Aspergillus vadensis CBS 113365 (assembly GCF_003184925.1). Taxonomy (NCBI): domain Eukaryota; kingdom Fungi; phylum Ascomycota; class Eurotiomycetes; order Eurotiales; family Aspergillaceae; genus Aspergillus; species Aspergillus vadensis. The sequence continues at coordinate 145,827 of NW_020292074.1, forward strand.
CGCGCTTGCGATTGCCCGGGTGAGCCGGCAGTTATCAACCCTGGGCTTCGCTAGAAGGGCGGGGGTTGCCATGCGGTTAAGTCAGGAAGGGCTGGAAGTAAAGACAAGTTTAGCTTGTGGCACAGGCACAACCGATCTATCCCTCGCGCCTGACCTTATGTGACAATAGGTCCAAGAGATTACTGGCTGGTCGGGTTTCCTGGCCTGTTTGGAATACGAAATGGAAGCACTGGAAATCATGCCGTGTTTGCAGCTCAGCCCACCTAAGAACATCGCTCTGGCCCTGCAATGTGCCTTGTCCAATCACTTTCATAACATGCGCTGCGGCTTTGCCCTCTTCTCCTTTGCATGAGCAGAACTAGAGGATTGCCTTCCCTGCAATACTGCATTAGCGTGGGGCCAACCTCTTGTAAGTTGGCCTTCAGCCGATCGTCAGACGCCCCAGAGTTGCATTTGCTCTGTCCAAAGTACATAAAGAGCCCAACCTGCTCAAGGCTACTCGATTCTTTGCACAGGGCTTGACAGTCCCTGTACCCCAGAAATTTCCATCTTGCGCCACCTTCCAACACTCCCCCGTGGCGAAGCAGTGACGTATACTTGCTTTTAATACCCATCTGGGTGCCTTTCCATCACTGGTTTGTATCACTTTCACTAACCCCAGCTACCTCTCGTGATCGACTCTCCTGATTGCTAGTTCCCTGACTCAATCCGAGAAGCCTCCGAGAATTTTCTTTTTACCAGCGGTGAGTAGCGCTGACTGTGCGGGACATCAGCCGGCACTTGACGGCCTGAACACCCATCCGGCGAATGGCATAGGTTGGAGGCTCGACTATTTATGCAGGTGCCACCTGATATGTCTCATTTTGTCGTCGTGCAGCGGGATGATGTGAGGTGATTGGATCCTACAATGCTAAGTACGACCGATCGTCCCGGAAAGACAAATCAAGTCCGTGTCAATCCCCCCCGCTCCAATCCTTCGCCCAGAGTCCATTGCTGTTGGAGGAGCACGCAGCAGCCCCCCTTCCCAGTCATTCTGCGTAAGGGTGATCTCATACATGTGACAGGTTGTTATCGAGTTTCAGAGAGCAGTGATTCATATCCAACAGATTCATCAGCTCAAATACATACAGATGTAGCCTATTCGCCGCCTCTGCGTCATTCTCACAAACCTGGCGATAATCCCGGCACACTTGGTCTTGCAAGCAGCGCGCTTCACCAGTCCGCCTTGTCGCCAATCCAAGCCCATTCCGTTATCTACCCTGGGAAGCCTGCTTTTTCTGCTGTTCACGCAACTGTTGGTTCTTCTTCGCCAATGCTTCCTCTTTCTCGCGCTTCTTTTTCTCCTGGGCTGCCTTGTCATCTAGAGCAGTGTTCAGTTTGCATCACTTCTTCGTTGGCTAGAAAGAGAAAACGACAGACTCACTTGCACTCTGCGATGCGAGCTGGGTCACGGCGACTGGGAGGGCATTCTCATCGCTGGATCGTCCGACACTGCACCGAGTCCCCAAAATTGCATCATACTGGGTATCCAAGCGCGCTTCATCGTCGTTTAAAGAAACGTAGAAATCTTGTCTTGACAGTTTGGTTTCGCTCTTCTTCCAAATACTCAGCCGGACTACATCGCGCACTGTGTATGAAACACCATCTGAATCGTAGACTGTTTTGGGTATCTCATTGCGCTGTAATTGGATCCCTTCCAGCTCCTGGAGTCCTCTTTGCGTGAGGATATTGACATCCAATCGCTCAGAGATAGCGGCCTTGAGGTGGACGGTCTTTTCGTCTGGCCTGAGGCAGCGAATCTCTATGGTCTTGGGCCTTGTCTGATTAACGGTAACTGGTAAGCTCTCAGGCTACAAATGCAAATAATAAGGTAGGAAGAGAGGGATCAGAAGCCCTGTGTAAGGTACCAAACGTACCATGGCTTCGCGTTGGGTGTACTTGCTTAAGCTGTTATGGCTCTGTCGATTCACCTCAGAAGGGGCGTCAGCTTCAAGCTGTTCTCTGTGGATGGCCTCACACAGAGAACGCTGCCACGTTCATATAAACCAGACATTATCTGGACCACCCAAGAGCCGCAGCTTCGACGAACAGACAGACAGACTATCCACGCGCAACCCCTCGTAGGTGGGATGTGCAACTGCACCATCCATCATCCATCCGTACTCCGTAGATCGCATGCACTCCTTGTAACTTCTTCTTCCATCCCCCCTATCCTTTGTTTGTTACGCGAAGCTGCATATCTCACTTTCTCTTCCTCCCTCACCTTTTCTATCGACCAGGCAGCGGAGCCCTTGTCATAGTATACATTCAGCTCATGATAATTCGCCATGTCGTGCAGATTGGGCATAAACGAAGATCCGGCTGGGTATTCATGCCACTAGCAGAAGCTGACCCCTCACGCTCATTGGTGACGATATGTTTCCTTTGCATGAAAGGATCGTTGCCGATGGCAGTGCGGGGATGTGCGACCGGAAGGAAACGAGAAGTAGCTGCAGATATCCATACTACTAGCCGACACGGAAGTGCCACACAGACAAACTGGAAATAAGTACGTAGTTGAGGATGACATGTCCAGAGTAAGTAATAAAATTGAATGTGTCACCGCTTGCGACACACAATGCTCCCACGTATCGTTAATCAAAAACAAATATCCCGCGAATCAACTACTGAAACACGCCCTTGCCCTGTCCAATGCTCTCCCAACCAGCCATGATTAATTCCCCTTTCCACAAAAACGCCGCCCAAGGTAACTAACTAGGTTCAAGACAAATCATCAATGCGCCTCAATCGGACATGTACAACGTAGACAATCATAAGTTAAAATACACCCCGTCATTAGAAATATCTCGGTCATTGACTGGTCGGAACCTTGCTGTGTCTGTGCAAAGCTGGGCAGCATCTGCCCCAAAGTAAATGTGTGATGCAATATCCGCAGCTGCCCTTTCGGGTATCACAAGTAATCGTAAAGTAGTAGGTATAAGAATGCGTAGACTCCCCCAATGGTGGGGATGAGCTTGGTGCGCATCCACAATGGGTCGAAGTATCGTCATGCTCAAGCATGACATGGATCATATTCACGAGCGGGACATCCGAATCGTCGTACGGCGTTCAAGGCCAGGTCCAGATTTGAGGATCTCTAATTTTTTGATATCCTTCCTCCCCAAGATGGCATTATAGTTCTTCATATCCACAACCAGGAAGTCACTAGTGAATGTCTTTTCGCGTTGTGCAAAATGCCATGAGACGCCCTTCGCGATGCCAAACGGCTTGATTCTGTCCTTGCCGGTTTTGGTCTGCAATGGGACGAGTTCCTGATCGCAAGGCTCCATCATCAATTCCAACTCCTGCTGTAACTCAACATCCATCAAATTGGCTGATGCTTGTGTATCCAGTGCCATCAATGCCGAAACCTTGTTTGCAGGGTTGCTGCCGACCATGAACACCTCCTCGCTATACTCGCTGTTCGTCGAAACCGGGGAGAGGTTCACCTGGGAGATGCGGTCCAGCGATGTCGCTCGGATATCTTCATTTTCACCAGGTAGTCTGAACTCGGTTTGTGCGTCCAATGGGGTTGTTTGATCGGTGCTATTGCCTGCGCTGGCTAGGGTGGATAGTCCTGGAGACACTGCTGCGCTTATCCTGCTACTTGACGAAGCGGAATCGGAGTTGCGACCGTCAGTTCTCCGGCTGGAAATCTCAATTCTGTATGAGTCGGGGTTGTCGTACGTTGGGATGTCTGAATGATTGCTCTGGTCGTCCATTACTGGACGATATAGCCGTACATCATGATGTCTGGTCGGTTCGTGAAGCTGTGGCCGTCGGTTCACCGTGTACTCACAGCCGTTCGTAGGCCGCCTTGGCTGGGACCCCACGACAACGAGCTCATGGTTGGTTTGCCGGTTGCTCATCTTCACTTTATCTTCTGACCTTTGTTGGTGATCTAATATTTTTCGCGGGAGGAAAAGGGAGAGTATGCGCTTCGCGGACCGAAGCAAGCCGCGAGTTCGTGAGGGCTTACCGACGTCACTGGAGCTGTCTGAAGCAGGAACCGTGGTCAGTTGTGAGAAGGTTCCATATGATTATTGTGATTCAACCGATACTCACGACCTTTAGGTAGAGATATAGCCAAAGGGTTTGTCATTATGGATGTGGAATGCAAGGCCGTTGACTTGACAGCCTACTCCGCGTCGCTCTCTCCGATGACGTACCCAACCAGATAGCTCCAGACGATGAGGAGCAGGGGTGTGGGAGTCTTTCAGCAAGAGCTACGGATCTGGATACCAGTCGCGATAGTGCTGCCAGCTGCAGAAAAGCATGGAGTTTCTGGGGGGGAAATGCCACCGCGGAGAGAGGCGAAGGAGGCAAGAAAGCTTTTTGGCACCACGTCTGAGCAATCTCCTGGGGCTTTTTCCTCACAGGAACGTTAATTGACAATGAAATGGTACCGTTAGTCATCCAGAGTGCCTGGGGGGGTAGGCTTAATTGGGCACAGATCAGACCTCTAATTGTAGCCCATGTGGGAGGGACCCTGGCCAGCTCACGAATGAGAATAAGGGTCGGTGTCAGGGAAAGGATGTGTTGCCAATGAAAAGGTAAAATGATCAGCTTCGCCGATGTAACCAGGGAAGCGGCACTTGACTGTAAGAGCCGCCGCTTGTATGCTCAACCCGAGTCCTCTGAGGCCAGTCTAGTGAGCCCCGGGCTGGTGGCATCAGCGGGGATTGGGTTGGGTTGTGGCTACTGTTTGATCCTTCGCCATGGTCACTCAAGAAATTCTCTACGTCATGATACCAGATCGCGTTCTTCTCTACGAAGCAGTCAATGCCGCCGACAAATATGTGGGTCAACAGAGTGGTCTCCTCTTTGGCTAGAGTTTTGACTTGGTGCGATAGTCGATTCTGTAGACAAGCATGACGAGCAACAGTTCCCACCGGGTCGCAATGTGCATACATTAGCTCCCGGACTCCAGTCACAAACACAATTGTTAGTGAATCTCTTTATTGTATTGCACTGCCTCTAATCACAGCCTCATACGGGCGGAGTCTTCCCTTGCCAAGCAGCTGCCAGGGTCTCTCTCTTCTCCCTGCGATGATCATGAAGTTGTGCCGGGGGGCACTCTGCCGCCAAAGGCGGAGTCGAGAGGGGGGCAATGGGCCGAGGCTGCCCTGCGTTGTCACGAATTGCTTTTTCTTTCATTTCCCCTCGCGAGTCCCAACCCATTCCTATTCGCTTCTAACCTCAACATTTCTGACAAGTCTCTTGTTTTGCGGTGTGCCTGCTGTCAGATTCGTCTTCTAGTCGTCGTGTATTTCTCTGGATCTGGCAGTGAGTGTCCCGAACTCTGACATGGAAGCTCATCATGATAGAGTTTGTGGGGCTTTTTACTTCAAACGTGCAATGCATGCCATGCCATCTTCCGGAATTATTCCCCCTCGGGGGATATCATATTTACTTTGTTTTGCAGCGTCACACAGCCGCTTTCTCTCCTTTGTGTCTATTGAGGAACAGGTAAGCTAGGAGAGATAATAGCTATCATTGTCTGCCATAGGATGAAGCTAGTCGGGTAATCGTAGGTTTTGACTTTGACCTTTGTGCTTATTGGTCTTTACGCTATCTAACCTGTCTCGCCACTCCGGCCATGCAACAAACACCAAGCTGTTATCATTTCTGTCAGGTGAGAGACTGAGAGAGGGAGAGAGAGTACAACGAGAGCGATAAACGCAGTAAGAGTGAAAAAAGGAGCAGGGTATTCCGCCCTGTCTATGAAGGATCCGAGACAATGGAAAGAGAACTGAAAGGCTGGTCTGCAGCAGGTGGGTGGTTGCCTCAGCAGTCCCAGTGCAGTCACACGGGGGGGAAGAAGGGCACATGCACGCCACCGATTTCGGACATAGGTCCGGGTACGGGTTGGCTGTCACATCTGACAGACTGGCTGGCGGATAGTAGAGTTAATGATCTGCAGGTAGCTGACTCTGGTTCGGGAGAGAGCAGGACGGAGTACTCCGAACGTACAACAGTGAACCAATTGTTCATAGTAATTAATCACTTGCGTTTCGAAGCACAAAGCCTTTGATGTTGTTTCGGTCTGGTCTGGTCCGTTAGGTTGTGGTTTGGTCTAATCTGTTTCGAGCGAGCTCGGATGCACTCAATTTGAATTAACACCTCTGATTTGCCGGAAATTGATTAATTGATTGGCTGATTGCATCGGTTCTGACTCGCCATATCGGGAATAGTTACTTTAGTTAGGGTTGACTGACTTAGCTAGAACGTCTGATTAGTTATCTAGAGTACCTACATTGGGATTGGCCCATATTGTAGCCTCGGGCCTACTTTAGTCCAGCCTGCGGGCGCGCCTGGATGCCCCTTCTGCCTGTGACATCCTAGAAGTCGTAATGACAAAGAAAGCCAAAAGAAGTCTGTGTATTTACTAAGACTTTCAGATCTGAAGGAACAGAAGGAGGCAACTATCTATGTCCAGAAATTGAGTTACCTCATATATTTTAATGTCTGATTATCTGCATCATACAATAACTAGTCTAATTAAATGGAATCTATTAATAATACAGTCATGATCTGAAAAAAACTCTTATACGTCTTAATATCTTAGAGGAGTACTTTTCTTGCCAGCTTGAGAAGAGAAGGATATCTTCTTATTTTATTATATACTTGCTAATTTTGTTTTGAGTCCTCTTTCTCCAATATTCTTCATCCGAATCTCTTGAACTCGAAAATCCCTCACATAGCGAACAAACTCTTGTCCTCTTAATCCAAGAATTGGTCTTAACTCCTCTAGCTGTGCCTTCGACCCATCTTGCACTACCCAGTTTCCCTGAAGCTCGCAGTTATTACTTCAGTGTTACGCTTTTCTGGCAATGCTTCCTTTTATACACGAGTTTATCCCTTAAACATGTCGTTGGACCTTGCTAAGTGGGAGCTCCCTGGAGACAGCCCAAGCCAACAAGTGCCAGTAGTACTCCTCCTAGCTGCGGCTTTGCTCGGGCTCCTTCTAGTAAGCTATCGTCAACGCATGCGAACTAGATATTGAGTCAACTAATGAATAACAGGCCGTATATACCCACGCGTATGTCTTCGCAACACTGATCGCGACTCAAACACCCAATCCTAGATTGAACTCCTCACTCTCGCGCCGGCATTTCAGAGGTCTTTCCATCTTCGTCTTCCATCGGCTGGCCAAGATCTATGTGATTTCTATGTTCCCTATGAAGGAATTCAGTCCACTGAAGTGCGGCTTGCTCAGCTTCACAGCCGAATTGCTACTTTCATACCTGAGAGTAGCCAATGTGCTCACAATCTTGCGTCAACATTCGAAAACACTTCCTCACTCACGTTACATTCCAACGTGGTCAATGTGGTCGAAGGCCTTCACATCTATCTTATTGTATAGCACTGCCTCAAGTATATGCTTTTATCTACCTACTTACTTGATTCAGCTGGCGGGTTCTTTGAATGAGCGGCTGGGGGTCTCAGAAACGGTGCAGTTCATCAGTCTTCTGGGCACTATTGTGGTTCTTTACTTTGGGATGGTGGTTCCTACATATGCAATTTTTATTCGAGTCACCGCCTCTGCCCAAAGAGGTGAGTCGATGACTATCAGAGGCGCCTGGCAAGGGTTCCCGTGGTCATCTCGGGTACACTTTTTCAAGTTACTTGGCGAGGTTCTATTCCTGGAAGCAGGTGTCACCGTCGTTCTGGTCTTGTCTGTGCTCGGTTTGTGTCATCCTACTGTGCATGATGATGTCTTTCAATTATTTGTCAAATACTTTGGCTAGTCTAGTATCACTAGGAGACATGATACGCTACGCTACAGGTACCGAAACATTCAAATTCTCCGTCATAGTGTGCTTATGATAGATCCAAAGTAGATATCAATGTCGAAGTGCAGATTAACCTCTTGAAAGTCGCTCTCCGTTACTAGGCTATGTCGGTTCGGGCAGTAAAAGCTACCTATTTTGCGCTGCTTTCTCGTACACAGTTTAGAGCATATAACGCAATTGTGATAGTAAAGAGAAAGAGGAAACCCCGTAGTCACAGCGTTGATCTGGATTATCAAATGGGATAGTTACCCGGTCTTGACAGCCAAATCTGAATTCCCGGAAGTACCACAGATCATGGGGGCGGGAATGGCTGGTGCTTTTACTATCGTGGGAAGAAAGGAACAGCAGACCAATCATAGTCTTGGTGAGGTTTATTAGATGTCATTGGTTTGGCTGCTACTCCTCTCTCTACCATGGAGTAGCCAAGTGCTCGCCTCCAAGTACCTGGGGAAATTTACCTTTCAGTGCTACGATCACCTTATGTCTCGGAAAGTGGAGGGGTTACTATGTACTTTATCGAGAATATTACTGGATGGAAATTTCAAGTCTAGAAGGACGGGCCACATGCAAGCCACGTCAGTTTCGGAGACTAGAGCGTTAGTTAGTTTATCGTAGAGTGACTTAGGGTGGTTTAGTTAGTGGAGGGATCGCGAATGAAACAATTCCAATGTTCTTGGGATTTGCCCGAGTCGAGACCATTGAGGTCTAGTTGCTTACTTACTTAGTTTAGAATAGACCATTCCGTATTGATGCTAGATAGTCTAGGCTAGGTTATGTTGTACTTGGTGACTTAGTGTGGTGGTTAGATTAGATTGCGAGCGAGCCCCTATTCCGTTCATGGTGGGAGGTCCGGTGTCGCCGCTGCTTGCTTGGCTTAGGTTCTTCCGTGCTTACGGGGACACTGCTCGTGCTTGTGCTGTTTCTTGTTGCTCGTTGCTTGCTGCTTGTTGCTGCTACTGTTGCTTGTCTTTCTTGTACTGCATGGCATTTAGCTTTAAGATAAGATTGTATCTTGTACGAAGAGTCATTAAGTCATCATGCGAGCTAGTTACAAAGTAAAAGACTTGGGGTAATAATGTACATGAAGTCCAAATCAAATCCACAGATTCAATCCAGTATTATTGCAGCTCTCTGATTCACAATCAGAACAAAGGGGAATATGTATCGAACGTTGTCAAAAGCAAAAGGACAAGGAAAAAGACAAAAGAAGGGTATAATCATGACTCCACCTCCTCACTAACCACCCACGTCCTCACCTCCCGAATAATCCCCGCCTGACTGGACTGACTATCCTCATCCGACAATCTCGCTGCAGACACAGTCGTGATATTCCCCTGTCCAGCCCCCATTCCCATCAACTCGTGCTCGCCGCTGCGTGTGAACTTGCTCTCCGTGGGATTCGCCGACCGTGTCGTCGACCATTTCGATCGGTTATTCGTCGATCGGTAGTCCACGCCTTGGATCCGGAGGCCGTTCGATTTGAGCATATTCAAGAAGGGTTTAAGCTGCGCCCAGCAGGCTGTCACGATACTGAGACATTGAATCGTTTCCACGCTGATGGTTACGCCCCAGGTGGAGAAGGAAGGGTCGTGTGTTGCGTCATTTTGGGAGACTAAGATGAGTTCGACGATGCTGACTAGGATCACTCTGTTCGAAGAAGTGGTTCGGTTAGTTGGTAGTCCGGTCGGATGATAGGAGAGTTAGACTGACAGAACTCGAGATAGAAAAATACTAGCGAACACGAACTTGCGTTTCCAGGAGGTTTGAATGCGCGCGATTAGGTAGAGCGCTTGTGAGGTGATCATGGTGTCGGTCACAATGTTCATGATACCCGTAAAGTAGTGCCATGCTATCTGTTGGGCTGGTTAACCTTGTCGCCTATATCTTCGGAGTAGCGTAGGGTAGTGGGATAGTACCAGGTTCATGCATTTCCCCGTGTAGTAATTCCAGGTCTGCGGTACGCTGCATTGAAAGGAGGTTCCCAGTAGACATATTAGGGCCATCACGGTCACCGATATTTGCACCAAGTTGGCGACACGGTGGTCTTTGGCTGTCGGCGTCAGGTTGCGGATGAAGCATGAAAGGGAGATTTTCGAGAAATAGAGACTAGGGATGTAAAGGAGAGCGGCGGCGTATTGCGACTGAAATGATACCGATTGTTCTCAGTGAGGATTCCGGAGGATGAAGGCGACCGCAGAAAGGCACATTGCATACTGGTGCAGGTGTAGCTCATACCTTCATCATGTTGTCGAAGCGCTCCGGGGTAAGCGTGGAGTAGTGGTATCCATATCCGTTTGCGACGGCCATCGATACAGCGATGGATTGGCCGATACAGAAGATCTGTCGCGCCCCATCCAGAGCAAGTAGTTAGTCTGCTGGAGCCTTTGTGAGGGTCTAGGCGGCAGATCGACATACCAGCGATACAACTATAAGATAGTCATCGTTTGTGAGCGTGCGGAACGAACCGTACTTGGTCCCCAGCCGGAATATGACGCTCAGCGAAGCAGTCACGAGCAGGAACCATGTCGATACATTGACGGCCGGATCTTTGGTGTCTCCAGTGAACCGTCCCATGGAGGGCAATCAGAGTGCTGACGCTGATTCTCGGCGGGAATCATGTCACGCAACGATCTGGAACTGATGGAGATAATAAGAGTCGGCTGATGGCGCTGGGCCAGGGCTGCGAGACCGGGCACGATCTGGAGTAAATAATAATACGGAGTACCGGTGCCGAGAAATCGATCGATGCAGGGCCTGTGACTGAAGTAGATTATTTTCACCCGGAAGCACCAGAGAAGGGGAAACATCCGGGCAGTCATTCTGGTGTGGGCAGAGAGAGGGTTCTTGGAAAACGCCCCCTCCCTCCTGAGGGAGGATGGGAAATCGCATGGCCAGCTGGGATTAGGATCCTGGTGTGTTCATTTGTCAACCGAGCGGCCGACATCAATTGGTGAAAGGCCAATAGACTTTGACTACTCGCAGGGAAAGTCGGACCAGGATGGTGGTTGATTGCATGGAAGCCGACGGTGAGACGACGGCGGGGGACAACCCTGGTCGGGTTTAATTTACTCTGGGCTGGCCACTTTTCATTCGTATCTTGGCCCGGCCTTCGACCGACGGATTAATTGTCTCCCTTCCAAGCATTATTCTCGATATTAATGTCTGTTATTAGTCTTCGCTCCGACCACGGTCCCGTCTTCCACTGGATCTAGATCGAGCAGGTGAGTCTAATTTCTCTTATCCGACCTGCCTTCTTTGTCTTGTCTCCCGCTCAAGCGACTCGCGGTACCACATCAGCACTAGATCCTTGGATTGATCCAACACACGCGGCCAGACAAAATGAACTGTGCAGTGCAAGTGCTCACGGGGATCTTCTTTGATGTGTTGGGCCGTTTCAATTTTCCGATCTCCAACCTGGCATCCATGTCCATAAGCGAAGGACTTTGGGGGAGAAAGCCACAAGCATTCAACGGAAGGGAGGGGAATCGGAATGCTGGCTGGCTAGCCTAACTCGATCAAACTAGAATATCATGCGGTCGCAGAGGCGAGTCCCGCCGGAAGAATCGATAGCTGAGTCCGAGTCGGGCCCACCAGTTACAATTACAATTTGCCAGTCACGATTGATTCTGGCTCATTATCTAACAAGTTAACAAGTCCGGTGCATGCAAGGTGTCTGCGCCGGGCGGGGACTGGGGCCTGCCATCCACCCGTTCTCTAGTCTAGCTTCTCACGCTAGATTAGCAACCCCCATTAGATACTATGGAAACTGAAAGTAAATACTATTAGACCGGGGGTGGTCCCGATGGCCTCCACTTGCCACACACTGACCCTGGTACCCACAAGGTCCTATCGGTGGTTACATCTCCTCCATCGGGCCTGACCTGACCCGCCTCCAAGAAAGCTTACTGCGTGCTGCGTTCAGCTTCTGTTATTGTTCAGGGTCGTCGTTGGTTACCCCTGGATTCATATAACCTTCCTACTCCGGCTGGTGAGCCCGGCGCCCTCCGTACGTGTACTATGTTAGGTTATGTATGGACGCCCCGGTGCATGCTAAGCAACGATACTAGAGACGGTAGTGGCGTTAGAATGCTGCATCTCGACTAACGGCCTTAATTTCTGCTGCATCTCGCTTCTTGACGTTGCAGTGGACTAGGTGGCCAGTTGTCTGTTATATTAATCGGTCGCTCCCTGGACACCGCGCTGCGTCTGCAACTCTCCGCCCTCACGCCGGTCGTGGTCTTTGCAATTGAGTTTTCACCATGGCGTCCTACGAATTGAAGAACCGAGCCAGCTCGGCCAACCGAGAGGTAAACGGATCCGACTCGGGAGCGCGTGATGATTTGGCTCTTGCACGATTGGGCAAGAAGGCTGTCCTGAAGGTATGTCCCAGCTTTTCGATACTATGCAGTGGATTCGGAGAAACTAATGCTTGTCTTGTGCTCTTGCAGCGGAACTTTGGTATTCTCTCGATTATCGGTCTCAGCTGTACCATTCTCGGCACCTGGGAGGGTATTCTATCGTAAGGCCATCTATGGTTGTGAGAGTCTGGAACATTGCAACTAACAGAGACCAGGACTTTTACTATTCCCCTCGAAAAGTCGGTTATCCCACGTCCAGCCTTTGATCAGTCCATGAACGCAGCTGACTGAACAAACAGTGGTGGATCTGCTGGTGCAGTATACTCCTTTATTTTTGCATGGACGGGAACAGCCTGCTGTTTCGTGCTGCTGTCCGAAATGGCGTCCATGTAAGTCGAAGTCAGGATATCATTCCCTGGTGGTATACTGACTTGCCAAGGGCACCGACTTCCGGAGGCCAATATCACTGGTGTGCCATGCTTGCGCCTTACAAGCATATGAAATTCCTCAGTTACATCACAGGTGCGCTCTTCCGTTCTGTTATTACAGCGATCGTGCAGCTTACTGACCATCACCGCAGGATGGTTGACCGTGATCGGATGGCAGGCCGCCTTTGCATCGTCATCCTACATGGCTGGAACTGAGATTCTAGGTGCCATTATCTTGGGTCGGAACAGCTTCAGCTCGCAGCCCTACCAGGGTACCCTTCTGATGTGGGCGGTCGTGGTCGTAGCTCTCCTTGTGAACATTATCGGAGGAAAGTTCCTGCCTCGCCTGGAAACCTTCATCCTCATGATTCACATTCTGGGATACTTTGGTGTGCTCATCCCTATGACATATATGTCCGACCACAAATCGACCGAGGCGGTTTTCAAGGACTTTACCAATGGCGGAAACCTCTACACCGATGGTGTGTCCTTTTTCGTCGGTATGACCGGTTGTGTGTTTGCCTTTGCAGGCGGTGATGCTGCCGTGCATGTAAGTCCACCATCTATTGCATAATGGTCAATGTCTGACTTCTACAGATGGCTGAAGAAGTGAACCATGCCACGGTCGTCATTCCCCGTGCCATTCTCCTAAGTGTCGCCATCAACGGCACCTTGGGATTCACCATACTGATCGCCACTCTCTTCTGCATGGGCAGTGTCGATGCGGCCCTTGAATCTCCTACGGGCTACCCCTTCATGGAAATCTTCCAGCAAGCAACCGGCTCGGTCGCAGGTGCATTGGGCTTGTCCTCCATCCTCGTTATTGTCGGTATCTGCGCCGCCCTGGCCATGTTGACTGCCACCTCTCGCCAGTTCTGGTCGTTCGCTCGCGACCGTGGTGTCCCTGGCTGGCGAGTCTGGAGCCACGTATGTTTCCATGTGCCTTGTATCATACCAATAAAGATAATTGCTAACAATGGCACAGGTTTCCAACCGTACTTTCCTCCCCACTTACTCCATCCTCCTCACCATGACCATCTGCTGCCTGCTTGGTCTGATCAACATCGGCTCCGCCGTCGCCCTCAACGACGTCGTCTCCATGGCGGTCTCGGGTTTGTACTCCTCCTATCTAATCGTGGCGGTCCTTCTTCTCTGGCGCCGGTGCAGCGGCGCCATCAGCAACTACAATGCCAGCGACGACACTGTGGTCAATGTCCCTGGCGCTAAGCTCATGTGGGGTCCGTTCCGTGTCCCGGGCCTCTGGGGCATCTTGATCAACACTTACGCGGTGATTTACATCGTGATTGTCATCTTCTTCAGTTACTGGCCTACTGAATTGCCAGTGACGGTGACGAATATGAATTATAGTGTGGTGGGTACTATGGGTGTCGTCATTCTGGCTATTATTTATTATGTTTTGAGGGCTCGTCATGTCTACACGGGTCCGGTTATTGAGATCTCGTAAGGATGAGAGCTGGACAAATGAGACAGGTAGGAGAGGGAAGAGCGTGGCAAGCACAAGAGTTACGGACGAGTGTGCTTTCGGCATTGATTTGATTCTCTGTTCGGGATTTTGCTGCTTAATTGGGCACTAAAGCCGCGTGCATTAAAAGTTACATAGCATTTATTCCCTTTCTAGAAATACCATTTAGTACTATTTGCTGCAATAACTGGGATCCGATGCTACCCAACAAAAGCCCTGCTTCGGGCGGAAGAAAGTACATATTCGCATGGTAGGATGCATACCCTGGCAGTGCTTCAATATTATCATCACTAGGGACGGGACTGCAATAACGATATTAGGCTGAATGTCCGTATGTCCGACAATTCCCCGGTAACCATGGAAGGGGGTAATTTCCCATGTGAGTTAGTGAGGAGCATGTGCTATGCCGAGCGGCCTTAAGTCTATATTATAGTTTCAAATAACAAGCAGGTCTTCAACAGCAAAGGGGCTGTGGTTTAGTGGTATAATATTCCCTTAGCATGGGAGAGGTCCGGGGTTCGATTCCCCGCAGCTCCAGCTGTTCTTTTTTGCTTTTTGTTTTTGGTCGCTACCCGCAGCAGTCCCACTTTTCATACTATACAAGTTATAGAGACATTCTCCCTTTTTGGCCTCCGCATTAGAACAATAATCCTTTGTACTCTGTTATGAGCCTGGAAGAGTTCATTGATTCTTGGAAACAATCCTAACTCAGCGGCGATCCACTCACTGTTTCTTCCGCTACTCAACTTTCTCTATAGGACTCTAACACAGCATCATCGGATACACTGACAGGTCGCTCTTTCGCGGCAATGGCTATGGTCTGGCTCGAGCATGTTCCACTGTCACAGCAGAACCTTGAGTATGCCTTTCTTATCTTCTGTAGAGTCTATATGCCCGGTCGCATGGAGGGCTAGGTAGCTATTTACACTCCACACCAGCGCCGCTGAAGTCATGACCCAGATCAGTTTCGGGGTATATGAAGCTTGCTCTCCGCATTTCTCTGCAACCGTCATCTCTATACCGGTGACAGGAAGTTATCCTCTATGGCAAGGTGTACCCAGCCCTCACATAATCCACCCATCACAAGCATCACAATGGACTCAACCCCAGTAACAGACTTCATCCACGACACCTTCGACTTCATCATCATCGGCGGAGGCACCGCGGGCCTTGTCCTCGCTGCCCGTCTATCAGAAGACCCCAATGTTCGCGTTGGAGTAGTCGAAGCCGGGATCTCGCGACTCGGTGATCCAAAGGTGGACACACCTACCGGGATGGCCATGACCCTGAAAGATCCAGAATATGACTGGTGCTTCCAGACTTCTCCACAGGTACGTCTACACCACTACCACAGACCAGTACACAACCAAAGCTCACATGAACTAAAACACAGAGCGGCGTGAACAACAAAACCTACGCCACCCACCGCGGCAAAATGCTGGGCGGCTCCAGCGGCTTGAACTTCATGATGTCGGGGCGACCAACAGAAGAAGAAATAAACGACTGGGGCAAGACTACAGGTGTGAAGGGGTGGGAGTGGTCCGATCTACTTCCATATTTCAAGAAGCATGAGAAGTTGGAGGTGGGTCAGCCAAATATCACGTCCCGGGATACGGATATCTGTCCGCTGGATCCTGGTCTTCATGGGACTGAGGGACCGATTCATCATTCGTTCGGGACCTGGCACGCCCCGTTCGAGAAGAGTCTCATACCTGCTCTTGACACTGTCTCTAGATTGCCACGACCAGAGAATCCGTACGCTGGGAACCACTTAGGGTTCTACCGCACACTTTTCACCATTGATCGCACCGGCAAACCAGTGCGCAGCTACTCCGCAAGCGGATACCTGGCCCCGAATACCAATCGTTCGAATCTACGTGTCTTGACAGACGCGCTCGTGTGTAAGGTCACTCTTGGGACGAACGAGCACAGTGAGCGCCAAGCGACAGGCGTGGAATTCCTCCACCACGGAACGTCGTACACCGTCCAACCACGCAAGGAAGTCATCCTCAGCGCAGGCGCCGTGCAGAGCCCACAACTCCTAGAACTCTCCGGGATAGGCGACCCAAATGTCCTCGGCCGAATCGGCATTCCGTGCATCGTTCCGAACATGGACGTGGGGAACAATCTCCAAGAGCAAGCGCTGTGCTCTGTGGTGTATGAACTCGCACAGGGGTATACGTCCGTCGACTCGCTACTCCGGGACCATGCTATCTTCGAAGAACACCAGGAACTCTACGAGGAGAAACACACCGGTGCATTGTCCGGATCACTCAGTATAACGGGCTACACGCCCTACGCGACACGAGTTGAGCAACAGGACCTCGAGAAAACAGTCGCATGTTTCCTGGACCCCAAGAACGCATCGACGAAACAGGACACCGTTCTTCAAAACAAACAGCGCAAGATCATCGCAGCACGTATCCAGGACCCTACCTGTCCTTGTATCCAGTACATGTGCGCGCCTGAGAACTTCGATACCGCGCGCGCGGTCGATAATCTCGGGGCAGTTATGTCCGGTCCGCCGTCTGGGTTTAATGATTGTTATTCTATCACGATGAGCCAGATGCATCCTGTTTCTCGCGGGCGGGTGCATGTGGTGTCGGATGATTCGAAGCAGGCGCCGGATATTAGTCCCGGGCTGTTGGCTCATCCGGCTGATGTGGATGTGCTTGCTGCTGGGGTTGGGTTTGCTGATAGGGTGTTTCGGTCGGAGTTGGTTAAGGGTAAGGTTGCGAGGAGGGTGAGGCCGGATCCCGGGGTAGATGTTGGTGATAGGGAGCAGGTGAAGCAGTTTGTTAGGGAGAATGCTGTTCCGTTTCAGCATTTGCTTGGGACTTGTGCTTTGGGGATGGTAGTGGATGAGAGGTTGAGGGTGAAGAGGGTTAAGGGGTTGAGGGTTGTGGATGCGAGTGTTGTGCCCATGATGGTGAGTCCGTCGTTGGCGGCGGTAGTGTATGCTGTTGCTGAGAGGGCGGCGGATTTGGTAAAGGAGGATTATGGATTGAAGTAGTTGATTGGGGAGGGTTGGTATGTGGGTTGGATGGCTTGCATGGAGATGTTATCCCTATAATGTTCTTTGGCAGGCAAGTTCAGCTGATTATTTGAAAAACTTACTTGAGAGTGAAGCCCTTTTCGGAGTGTTGTAGCACTCACTTGATGTTTTACTGCTACTTGAGGTCTGTATCAGAGGTTGATACCAAATAAGTGACCAAATGACAAGCATTACTTATTAGATATGGACCATATGCAGCCACATAGCTGCTCGGATAGTCATCAGCATAGCACATTATGTACATCTCACGCAAACTCAACTCACGCACTAAGCTCACTCCGAGGAGTCCCCATTACTTCGCTTATCGGTCGATGATTCACCTCCTCTGCTATTCCTTCCATTTCAAAAGACGGCGAAGGCAGTTCTGCGATTACCGTTTCCGCCCTGGGAATGCGAGAATCCCATGGAGCCTTGGCCGCTTCAACCATGCCAGAGGATGCGGGTTGGTTCGAATTCGGTGGCTCGTCCACACCACTCCTTTGAGATCGACGTCGATACAGAAAGCCTAAAGCCCCAACGATGGATATTGCCAGCACTCCTAGCGGGACCCCGAGACCGATCCCAACCTTTTGTGCGACAGTGAGACCACTATTTGTATCGGTAGTAGCTGGAGCTGGGGTAGAAGGGGTTGCTGTTATGTCGGCAGCCGCATTGCTTGTAGCATGTGAAGAAGATGTAGAGGTCGATGTTGTTAAAGTAGTACTCGAGGTAGATTTCACTGAAGTAGTGCTAGAAGTACTGCTAGTGGTGCTGCTGGTCGGGTCGTACAAGTTATGAAACTCAGGCGGCGGGTCATCTTTCTGACGCTTGCTCACGCCAATCTTGACGCTGGTGAGTACTGGTGGGTCAAGAATACCGAACATGTCTAGTGAATCGAGCTCGAATGCGCAGCCGGACTCTCTGTATTTGTCGCGGGTTGCATTCCAAACATAGCTGTAGGGATTGGTGACATTTACTGTGATTCCATCAGCCTGAGTCAATGGTGGTAGTTGTAGGGGTACTGACCTAGCAGAGGAATCTTGGTGTTGCACACTTCATAGAGAGAAACACGCGATGTCACCACGTCCCAGGATACATTGACCAAGTCTCCCACGATGAACTGATATTCCTTTGCTGTCGGATAGGTGAAGCTCTCTGCTCGAGCGAGACAGTTGTATTGAAGAGAGAGCAGAAGGCATACGGCGTATGCGGTTCTGCCAGGATCTCGTTGAAGGTTCATCTTAAGATTGCGTTCACTCGGCATGCACAGATGATGGTCAAAACAGCACCGATCCTCAGCAGGGGGCCCGGATCTTTTGAGGGATCTGTTATTTGAGTTAATTGGTGTCTCAGCCACCCCGGGCTGCTGTTCTGTTTTTATCCCGCGGGGAAAGGCTATCCTTGTCAGTCACTGTCTTTGCTTTACCCAGATAGGCCGGCTGGTCATGGGCAAGTGAATTTCGGCGGGGGTTCTATTCATTGCCTGCCATGTGTCGTTTTAGGCCACGAGGCTCAAAATAGATTGTGGGCAGTGGTTTTGAGAAATGTGTTTGCTAGCTATGTTGTGCTTCGAGCAACAAGAGGACAAGGTTACATAGTGTGTTGATCATGAGATGCATCTGCGCCCCTGTGGCTTGACTGGGATGGTCGGGATCGTGATGGCTCGACTCGGGAGTTCTGGCAGTTGGATGTAGTGGTTTACCTTGATTTTGAGCTCGCCAGTATTCAATGTTGGGGTGTTTTGTGGCCGTATGAACTTCTCGCTCCAGCTGGGGGACAAATGAACGATTACTTTTCTAGAGAAGCTACCCGATGATCCGAATGTGCCATCGTACCTTGGTCGATGTTGAAGTAATATGAGGCTATCTGCACCCTCTAGATACACTGATCGCTGTTAACTCCTGTGCAAAGGCTGACACCGTTGTTATTCTGCATGTGTAGGCCACCACTGGCCTTTGGTCATTTTCGACGACACAAGCGGTTGACATGGGTTATCTGTTCGTGAATGCTCTGGGCGGACCATTGGCAGTTTGGTGGCAGTGGAGAGGTTTTTGAATCTAGCGACAGCAAGGTACAGCATTTGGGGAGGGGTGCTCTGTAAAATGTGAAAATGTGTCGCCTGGGCGGAAAAGGGCATTGCTACATGGACAAACTAAGTAGGAATAGTCAACAGACGGCTTTCAGCTGCCTAAGTTGGTAAGTAGACATAGGCTAAGCGAATCGATAAGGACAAAAAGAAAAACACAAAAAATGGAGCTGCGGGGAATCGAACCCCGGACCTCTCCCATGCTAAGGGAATATTATACCACTAAACCACAGCCCCTTTTTGTTGAAGAACGCCTGCAATTTTTACTCTATGAAGCAATGCTACATTTCAACCTCTCACTTCACACCCATCGTTACAATTGTTGCTGGTGAATGGCCACCATAGCCCACCACGAGCTATACTGCCAGTGAAAAGGTCATTATCTTTGCTATTAGATCAAGTCTAGCATTCTTTTTGTAATTCTGAAATTAGTTGATGACAATAACTTGATTTTAGCCTTGTCATTCAATAACTGCTTCTACATCGACTCTTCTAGCAGTGATTATATATATTCCCTGCATAACTCGGAAGGTTTCATTTTTGCTGGGTTTGACTAGCACCACGGAATCATCAAATAAACACTAACTCGACGACAAGAAACTGCGGCCAGTGTAGTTATGACACAGAAAAATACAATAAATGTCACCTGTCATGCCAGCTAAAAAGGGAGACACAATGAGAATAGTCCGCGGGATCCGTAGTTGGCAGTTATGCAAGGGATCGGGTACAGCTGCGCAACAAACAACAGCCCAAGCGGCACCAAAGTCACGAAGTCACCTGGATTAGCAACTGAGAGTCGATGACTCTTAGCCGTGATTATAATGCATCTACCTTCCTACCTACCTACCGGCATTGCAAGCTTCCTGGGTATGTCTACCGGTGGCATAGGTTCGGGATATCCGACCACCATGGACAATGACAGCGCAGTCCTGGCCCAGCAGCTACCGCAGAAGATTGATATCCACCATCACTTTGTCCCCGATTTCTTTCGTCAGGGTACGTGGGCATACTTTCTCTGGACTGAAGACCCCGCACTAATTATGGTGACGCACATCCAGCCGTTGAAGATGCAGGCGGCGACCCAACAGGCTTGCCAGTCCCCGCATGGACCGTCGAGGACTCTCTTCAAGACATGCAGGATAATGGTGTCCGAAAAGCCATCCTTTCGTTAACCACCCCAGGTGCAGTCATTACTGGCAACAACGACACAGCTCGGTCGCTGGCCCGAAGAGTCAATGAATATGCTGCTAGCCTGCGCGACCAGTACCCCGAACGGTTCGGATTCTTCGCCGCGTTGCCTTCTCTTCTGGATGTACCTGGTACCCTGGCTGAAATCGAGTACTCCATCGACACCCTCAAAGCCGACGGGGTCACCGTGTTCACCCGCTACGGCAATGGAAACAACTATCTAGGCCATTCTCAGTTCACTCCCATTTGGAAAGAACTGGATGATCGCAAAATCGTGGTCCATATCCATCCTACTATGCCTGAAGACAGTAATTGGATTGATCCGATTATGCCGCCTCCGATGCTTGACTTCCCACAGGAGACTACACGGACTGCTGTCGATATGATTGTTAACAACGTCACACAGCAGTTCCCGAACTGTCCGAAGATTCTATCGCATGCGGGTGGGACGCTGCCGTATCTGATCTCGCGGCTGGCTGTAACTTCTCGGGATACGATGGCCCAAAAAGGTCCCTATGGAAAGACTTACTTCGAGTTTATGGAGGCATTGCGTGGGTTTTATTACGACCTCGCTCTTTCGAGTGCTCCGGCTGTCCTGAACCTCTTGCTGGACTTAATACCGCATGATCATATTATGTATGGTGAGTATTTCCGTGGCTGGCATGTAACACTAGATGCTAAAAAGAGTAATAGGGTCCGATTATCCCAACGCTCCCCCAATAAAAGTAGCTGGATACCGGGAGAACCTAGATGCGTTCCATATGAACGAGGAGCTTCGGGATATGGTATATTTTGGGAACGCGCAGAAGCTCTTACCAAGAGCTTGAATACAGTATGGCAGGTTGACTACAGGAAGCAGGGGATGAGGGACTAATATACCACAGACGGCACACTACCTGGACTTCAACTTGATGCACTTCAATGGAAGTAATAATGATCGGTAGAACTATACGAGTGAGGAGATACAAAAACAGAATGATATATGCAATGACCGGCTTTGTATTTACCTCCAGGATACAGTCAGATATGCCAGAGTGCTCCCCAAAAGTAGTTTACTTGGGTGCCAGACAACGCATTCCAAACGTCTCACATAAGAACTGAAGACGATAGTGTCCATGCATCCTCTGTCAATTCCTAGAGTGGATGAACCCCACCAGAAAGGTACCTCCCCCATCCAAATATCTAAGAAGCTAATACCGAAACTCCTCCCCAACAAGCTCCTCACTCAAACTCCACAAAGCATCCACACTCCCCGGATCCATCGCATGCACCGCAGCCTCACTAACTACACTATTCTGCATAAACACCGGCGCCAGAGCCTGCAAGTCCGGATCCAGCGCCGCAATCAACGGCGTCGCCGCGATCTGAGTATACGTCTTGAACCGCGGCTCCTCGAAAACAAACTCCTTGCCGGTATTCCGTTTGGCGACTGCAGAGATCCCAGAATAATCGTCCCAAGTGAGGTGACTACCCAGCATAGTATCTCCGTTGTAGCCTGGGTGAACAGCGATAGCAGCAATTCCCTTATGTCGTAGTCGCTGGGTCAAGCCGTAGGTGAATAGGATGTTCGCTGTCTTTGCTTGACCGTAGCCGGTCCATGGGTCGTATTCTTTTCCGTTGGAATAGTTCCAGTCTTCGAAGCGGAACGGCGAGATAAGGTACCCAGAGCTGGTCAGATTAACCACACGGGCGGAGCTAGCAGCCTCGAGGGCTGGCACGAGCAAGTTGGTAAGTAAGAAGTGGCCGACGTGGTTGGCTGAGAGCTGTAGCTCTATCCCCTGCTTGTCGAGGGTGTATTCCTTGATTGCCATCACCCCGGCGCTGTTGATCAGGACATCAAGCTTGGGTGCCGCGGCGAGGAACTTATCTGCAGCGTGACGAACGGAGTCATGGTCGCTTAGGTCCACCTGTACTGCTGTGGTCTTGATGGTGCTGGTGATGGCGTGGATCTCATCGAGCACGGGTTGGACTTTGCTTAGGGTGCGCGAGGCAATGAGGATATGTGCTGGCGCGGCCTTGGCTAGGGAAGTGGCTATCTGGCTGCCGATGCTGGGCTGACCGGTACCGGTTATGACGAAGGTCTTGCCCTTGATGTTGGACTCGAAGGCTTCGATGACCTGTTCGCTGGTGGCTGTTGCGTCGAAGATGGGCATGGTGGATACTTGAAGATGTGGCGAGTTGATCAAATTAGAAGTTGAATTCACTAAGATTGCGATAGAACCTCTGTCTGGGTCTACGGGGATTCTACATGACTTTATATTCTTGGGAGTGCTAGACCATAGGCAAGGGAGCTCCGTCTTTGCCAAATCCACCTGAGTCGAAGCCACAATGTGCCATCCTGCTGCTGCTTAGAAATAAAAAAACCATCGAAAACATCACCAGGAGATAGACCGGCATTATTCGTAAACTCCAAGTCTTCATCCCTCAAGTCCACCCTGCTTACACCGTAGACGACTTAATAGGTAGTTATTATAACTGGCACAATTTGTAATCATACAAGGAATGGTTATGGCCCAACAACTCTGATAGCTTATGTCTTTGCTCATAATACAAAATAACAAGCAGGTTTTCAACAGCAAAGGGGCTGTGGTTTAGTGGTATAATATTCCCTTAGCATGGGAGAGGTCCGGGGTTCGATTCCCCGCAGCTCCAGCTGTTTCTTTTTTGTCTTTTTCTTTTTTTGCCCCTTCCCGCTTCTCCTTCCCGTGCTGTGCGCCCTTCCTGTTCATGCGCACCATGACAATTTGTTTTCACGGCCCGCGTGTTCTGTGTTGGATCTTACTAGAACGAGCTCATTCAGTCTCTTCATCTCCCTCGCCAAGTTTAGTTCATCATTAAAGTAGGCAGTCTCGCTTCAGAAACTGCATTGGTACACCGACTACACTGAACCCATAACGTAATCGGCTACGATCGCCCACTTCGACTGCAATGAGAAGAACCCATTGTAACATCTTATGATGACCTCTAAGCATTTTAACCTTCATTAGGGTTGATGGAGCCTTCGTGAAAATCAGTAAACCCTCGCCGAAACGCAAGGCCCAAGTCCGATGTTGTATCGTCCTTAAACCTCAAACTACCAGTCGGAGATAATTCTGTTAGCACAGCAAGGAAAAGTACCACCGAGCTAAAAATAGAATTTCTGCACATCTACCTAAGTTGAAGCGAGCTCCAGAAGACAAAAAGCATACGGAGGATAGCTCAAAGCCAACGTCATCTAGTAAGGCTGAAGGGACCTCGATATTCCATGCATATACCACTCGGCATAGAATATAAGCCGTTTACTCTCCCGATCGAGTGGCATTGTCTGTTCCGCCCACCGAAATAGCCTTTGCCAGTGATTCCACCTCGCGATGCCATACCGAGGACCATTGTAGTAATAACCAGTTGCCCACAATCTGTTGTCGTTTATCTCGTCAAGCTTAGGTGCTCGAACGACCTCCTCATACAGCCAACTCCCAGCAAACTCGATAATAACTGCAGCACCCATGATGGATACGACGTGGAACTGTTCTGGCAGTATATCTTCGAAGGCAGCCTTCATTTCGTTGACTAACCAAGCCTGACCTTGCAAAGCTCCCACTCTGCAAAGGCGCGCTATAAAGGCCCGAACGTTAACAAAGTAATTTTGGTTTCCATTCTTGTCCATTCCTGAGAAGTTGTCAGTCTTCGAAGATTACTGATTTTAGAAGCTAGCATGACGGAGGCTTTGTTGCACAGGTGCTGTACACAAACACGGCCTCTATGAAAAGCGAGGAAGAGGACCCAGACGTACGTTGCGCCGAATATTGCCCTAGATTGGCCATCAATCGTGGCATAATTTCATAGCGACCGTATCCCTGGTACTAGAGTGTCAGTTTCGCTGCTTGGCTCAGGCTAGTTTCTAGGTAAATATCACTCACACCGACACCTTCAGGTTGTGGTATATATTTTTTCACGCGGTCCGAGTCTTGCAGTCTTTGAATCACCTGCACATAACGGTCTTGAGCAGGATTATCGTACTCCACCTGCTGAGATAACTCAAGTATAAGGTCTCCGAACAAGTCAGCTTCGCCAGGGTAAGTAGGGTCATCTGGTGGTGGGAGCAGTTTATGAAGTGCTTGGGCAGTTTGCTCGATGGTAACAGTATATTCTGGCGCTAGGCACTCCTGTATGAGTCGAAAAGCTTCCAACCGCGAATAGTTGCCTCTCATCGCCCTGTTACACTCATTATCTCCACCTTCCAAGGTCAAGACAGCCATGGCGACCTAGAAAATAGAAGAAAAAAAAAAAAAAAAAAGGGATGGGTCTGGGGTGGCTTTAAAGCAAATAGTACAATAAAGTGAACGTGAGCAGATATTGGTTCTTTGAAAAGACCGAACGATTGGATTGATGATAGTAGCGATTGTAAGATGTTAAGTTGACCAAGAAACAAGGCTATTCGGCGGGCCAGAAGAAATAACCCCAGCCAGGACGGACAGTAGGAAAGCGCGAGCAAATCGAATTCGGCAAGCATAGACAGCCGTTGTACGTCCCTTTCGCTATGGCTTGAAGTGCTTACTTGATCCTAAAAACAACCGTACAACTCATTTCCACCAGCGAGATGATTGTTAATTCGTTTATAGCCCCGCAACACTGAGCACCAAGCCAACAACAACCTTAGAACGACCACTGCTTCAACCAATTCCTCATATCATCTCCCGTAATAGGCCCCAGTGCAGCCATAGTTTTGCTTGCCTCCTTTGCCTTGTCCACCTCAAGCGGCACCGAGAGCGTAGCACCTTCCGCGAACTCACGGTAAAATTCGAGTAGCTTGAGGGCAGGCTTCTCCGCGATCTCCTGCTCGGATGGGTTTTTAATGCTCAATTTCTCGAGGTGTTTTACCCACGTTGTGAAACCCACCGGTTTCATGTCCAGGTACATGTCCTGGACGGTAGGGACGAGTGCTTCCCAGGTTGTTTTTGATGGGTTGACGAGGTGAAATACTGCGTGTGACGAAGAAGAAGACACTTTAACGGCGCGAGTGTGAATGACTTCGGTGATTATGCGGGCGAGGGTGTCCTACATTCCGATATAATGCATTAGTAGCCAGACATAGCTATCCACTAGACGGAGGATGGAAGGGGTGTATTACCACGGCAATCCAATCAACAGCCCTCGAACCCAGCGTGTCCGGAACTAGACCTATTGCCTTTGATGTCTTGATAATAGTAGGCAGCCAGTCTTGGGGATTCCATTGACCTTCTATTGTGGTCGGACCTGCTATCTGTCCCACGCGATATACGGTAGTCGGGACGCCCGACCTGCGGCTTGCCTCATAACATATACGTTCGGAGATGTACTTGGACTCCCCGTATCCTTGACTCGGACATGCCTTGCTGTCTTCAAGTGGGCTTTCAGGGATGGTTGATCCCATGTCCCAAGTCCAGGCGCCCACGGTGCCCACTGATGAGATAAAATGGACATGCGCACAATGAGTACTCTGGAGACTAAAGTCGATGAAGTGCCGTACGCTGCGAATGTGCGGGTCTTCAAATGAGTCGACGCTGTGGTTGAAGTCGACTTTCCAGGCGTTGTGGATTATTGTTGTAACCGTGGTAAGGAGGGCGTTGTACTTGGGCAAGGGGAGACCAAAAAGTGGATCGCTAAAGGAGACGGTGAGATATTCCACCTTTTCAAGGGCGACTGGAGTGATATTGAGGCCTTTTTGTCGGAAGATCGTTTCTTGTTTGGACTGGGCGTCGCTTCGGTTGAAGCAGTATACTTTGGCGACGCTCGGGTCTTCGAGGAGGTTGTGCAGGAGGTAAGTCCCCAACGACCCGGTGGATCCTGTCAGTATCACTGTATGAGCTGTGTGGGTGTTTGCAGTCTGCTCCGGGGTGAAGTCCTGGATTGGTAGGTTGGATGTGTACTTTTCAATGAGACTGTTGAGCTTCTCTGGGCGGGAGAGATCTGTCGCATTGTCACCATTCAGCACCCGCAGAAGCAGCTGAGCCAACTTCTCCACGGTCGGATTTGCGTAAACCATTTGGGTCGTCAACTCTACCGCACTTGGGCCATCGCAGTGGGCAAATAAAGCGTTGCGTAGATACTTAGCGACCTGGATGGTTTGCAAAGAGTCGAGACCAAGTTTGTAGAGGTCTTCCTGGGGACCAAAGCCAGATGGTTGGAGGGTCTTAGTAACCAAGTCATGAATGTATTCAATAAGATTAGACAGGTCTGGGTTTGCTGGAAGCTCGTCCACTGCAAGGGTTCCGTCGTCACTCATGGTATAAATGGCATCAATCTCATTGGCGTAGTCTTTGACTACAGCAGCCCTTCGCGTCGAACCCTTTGGTGTGGTTTGAAATGGCCTATCCCTCTTAGAGAGAGCGATCTTGTCTTTCATGATACGTCCGTGGGCGGCTATAGTTTTGTTTGCCTCCTCGATCGCAGGCCAGATAGCATCAATGAAAGAATTGGGGTCAAGGTATGAGTCAAATGCATCCCAGTATGGCTCGACCAGCAGAGCAGTGTGGAATTGACCCTTTCCGACCACCAATGCCCGGGAAATGAGAGGATGCGCCTCGATCATGGTCTCCAGTATGACAGGATTGAACTTGAACCCGTTACTTAGAACGATGACGTCGTCTAGACGACCGTGATGCTTCCACAGTCGAGGATTAGATGGATGTCGTGTGAAGAGATCCTTAGTATGGTACTCCGTGCACGAGGGAAATGTATGACAGATGCCGTGATAATCGCGTGTGGGCGGGCGAGGAATGACCAGCTCATAGATATCATCTCCAACAGGCTCCATAACAGCGCCGTAATTAGGATTCCACTCGAGATAACCATAATCTTCGTCCTTTTCGGGAACGATGGAAGGGATAAGATTGGTTTCGGTGGATCCCAGTGCTGTGATCAGTTTCGTGTATTTGCGGACCTTGTCACCTGTTTCTGATGAGAGTGGCGCCCCACCAAAATACACACTCTCCATTGTGCCCAACGAGAGTAGGGCTTCCTCAGATAAGGAAACATCGTCAAGGATTGACGGGGGAAGAAGAGCTGTAGTTGGTCGACCGAATTTGATAAGGTCCGTCAAGAAGTCAACCGAAAGTGGCTTCTCTGGCCCATAGAGGAAAGGTACCGAGTGGAAGATGGACGTGGTGAAAGCGACGATTCCCATCATATGGAAGAACGGAACTACGCTGAGAACAAGGTTATCCGGGCTGAGATCACAGAATATAGTAAGTCTCCGGTCGCCCGGACGAGGGAGATGGACAATGGCATCCAAGGCACTGAAATAGCCATGAGTCAGGGGAATAGGTTTGGGCATTCCTGAGGAGTGAGTTTACTTGAGCCAGATTCACCATTTCGAGATGGGAGACCATACCTGTTGATCCGGAACTGTGCACTATGAGAAAGACCTCATCCTCGGTCTCCTCGTAAGATTGAGTAAAGGGGTAGAAGCGTGAACCCTCTTCTCCCTCCAAGATGGCATCTAATGCGGGTAATTCGATGATATTTAGTTCGGGACGGAGTTGCTTAAGCTCTGCTACCTTCCGCTCCCTCTCCGCAGTGCAAAAGAACCGGTTACACTTAGTCTCATGTAGCAAGTACAGTTGAGCTTCATCAGAGTTCTTACTCGAAAGTAGCAATGGCTGATTGAGAAAGGTCAGTATACAAGCGGAACGTCTACGAAGTCGGAAGTATCCCACCTTGTAGCCTGTCTTATGGCATGCCACGATGAAAATAAAGTAGCGAATATCATTGGCACCCATGTATGCTACTGTTGACCCAACAGGTGCATCTGTACCAGCTTGCGCTTCTATCCACCAGCACAAAAAGTTGATGCCGCGAGAGAGATCCTTAACTGAAATTTCTTGCAAGCCATCTGAGAGCTCCGAGCCCCTGGGCATTACACAGAATCGCCTCTCAGGATTACTCTCGGCGATGGCATCTATTTCGGTGGTCAGAAGCCGTTTGCGAGGAACTGGTATGCTAGGAGCCATGGTCGCTGAATCACTGCTTCTGGTGGGGTTTTCCTTGATACTTCAAAACACGAGACAGCAGCTTGACGTGAAATCAAGTTAGGCTATTGCCGATACCTGATGGATGAACTTATAGCAACTGACGAGCCTCTCCCCGCTTGGCTTGATGCCGAGGGACACCGCAACAATGTATTTCCACATTTCTGCAGGCTATTTTGTCCATTGATTGGCCATCATGCTTCGTATACTCAACTCCATCGTCCGGGAAATTAATGTCTGACGAAGAATGGATCCTTTGGCCCCCGAATCCTTCATCTGCTTTGGTTTTTAACGTAATCTGCGGGTTCTCCCGCTCGGTCGCTCCCACCAGATCCTGCACTGTCTTCACCCTCCTGGTTGAAGTTATTCACTGGGTGTCATTGTAGACGACAATACTCTAGCCACATCGAGCTACTAACATACAGCCACAGTTCCATACTAGCGAATCTGGACACGATTATCCTCAGATTCTTGCTGTCGCAATATGCAGTGGCATTGAAAACCCCTGTATATGCATTCGAGGCGGAGGCCAGCTATGCTAAAGGGATTTTTATAGTCATTATATTTCATTAATCTATCACTTCTTAACTGTATGGTCCTCCGGCTCCGGGATCTGCACCAGCCCCTTCCTTTCCTTGGTCCGCCACTGGATGGCCTTGAGAAGGCCATACAACACTGTTAATGTCGGCATGGGGACACCCCTGGCTTTTCCTTCCTTCAGTGCCTCTCCCACGATGTTCTCATACTCACAGAACCGGCCATTGCGGATATCCACTTGCATGCTGGGTGGATTGTACATGGTGATGGGGTCCATCGTGATCATGAAGTCCACCAGCTCAGGTGGTAGGTCATGCCCACATGCCTTCGCACCTGCGCGGATCTCCTCCATGGCTGGTCGGACCAAATTATCAATGGCGCCGTCTGCCAGCTGGATGCGACCGGTATCTAGATCTGTGACGGCACAAATGGGATTCAAGCAGGCATTGTACAGCAGCTTCCGCCAGCGACTGAACCCGACGTCGGGGTTGAACTGAGGATTGCACTTGCCACCTGCCCCATAAATCTCACAATATTCTTTGGCGGCCGCATCCTCTTTGTCGGGGGTTAGATTGGGGTTGCGGAAGGCTCCCACGTAAAGCTCGTCATCGTCTTCGTGGACGATCTCTCCCAAGGAGACCTGATGGGAACCACAGAAGCTGACGCCCGAGAGGATGATGTTTTCTGGGAAAGCGGCAATAAGGGGCTTTTCTATGTTCAGGCCATTCTGGACGAGCGCGATGCGCGTGTAGCCCCTGGTGACGGCAGGGCGGATGATCTCTGCTACGGTCGGGGGCACATCGGCGTAGTTTTTGGTGGTGACGACAATGTACCGGTATGGGGGGAGATTCTCTTTCTCAACGTCTGGGATGGTGTTTCGTACTGTCAGGGCAACTGTTAGTAGGAAACTGCTGATATGAAAATGAGTGGCTACATACAGATTGACGGTCGGAAGCCTTTCACCTCTCCGTGGTCGATCGACTTGATGGAGAAGCCGTGAGCTTTGACATGCTCATAATTCGAACGCAGAACAGCAGTGACAATGGCTTTGCCTCCAAGTTCCAAGTTCAGCGCAGCAATAGTGCCGATGCCACCACAGCCGATTAACAGGACGTTGGCTTTGTCTTGCATGATGAGTGAGTAGGGGTGGAGATGTGGACAAGGGTCAAGGGCCAACCTCTTGTTATCGGAATCTTAAGGGGGATGTTATAAATGGTGAGAGGTAAATCATGACCATGGAATTAACCTGCCTGGTTGGACAGATGATGCTATCACGCCTTATCGAGACTATCAGCAAGTGGCTGATCATCGCGATAATTGCGATAATCTTAGCTTCAACTCCATCAACCCCGCTTGCCCGCAACACTAAAATGGCAAGCCATTCCGGCCTCACCTTCCCCGTTATCCTCCAGGCAACTCTCCTCGCTCGACATCTTTCCCCCTCACTTATTCACTACATACCCTATCGATTGCTTCTCAGATCAACTGCTTATCGATCTCCATGACATCAGGGGCCGCCGTAACTACCACCACCGAGGCCCCTGCTCGCTCTGGCAAGCCAACAGACACCCCAGTGCGCTCCCGTTCCTTGGGAGGATGCGAGACCTGTCGTCGGCGCCATGCAAAGTGTGATGAGACCAGGCCATCTTGCCTGGTGTGTGAGCGTGCGGGGCTGGTCTGTGAAAGGTACGAGATTCGGCTGTTGTTTGATGCGAGCGACAACCAGAGCTCACGATGTCGCCGTCCCCTCTTCACCGAGGACATGCGTCAGCGTATGAGTGAGCAGTTGACCGACAGCTTGGACTTGGATGACGTTCACACCATTCTGACCAAGATTGATGGTCAATGCGAGAGCCAGGAGGAAGAGGCTAATACCAATTTCAATACCCGTATGGGTCCCTTTGGTGCCTTTCGGGTAGTTCAAGTTGAGATGGACCTTCCCGAAGCCCCAATTAACCCAGTTGATGAGCCCCTCCCGCGGGTGGAAGACAGTCCGGTCAATGTTGGGCTGGACATGTCCTTGGATGATGCCTTCAGCAATGATCCCCTCATGGAGTGTCTGTTTGGCCATGTGAATGTAGACGTTTCTGCCGACATAGATGCTCAAGACTTCTTTGCCACAACCCTGCCTTCAGCGGAAAATGACGGGATTTCCCCGCAATCTCTGTCGGGAGGCTTCCTAATGGGACCATCGCCATCGGTTCCTCTGCAAGCATCGTTATTGTCGTCGCCGGAGATCCGATATGCTCCATCTGTGACCAACCTGGCCCCGCCAGATGCCCCCCTATTGCTGTCTGCATACACAAAGAATGTAACTCAACTGTTCACCCCGATCCAGCTGGAAAAGAGCCCCTGGAGTATGCTCTACATACCTCCAGCTATGGAGAGTCTGGCGTTGTTGACCATGGGCGAACTGGCCAACAACACCCGGATGTCCATCTTCTACGCAATTCTCGCCACTGCGGCCTTCACCCAGCGTCTATCTTCCTTGACGCGCAGCGCAAGCGAATATTGGCAGAGACAGGCAGAGACCTTTGCTATCGAAGCTCAGAATTACCTCAAGCGAGCATTACACGATGCGTCATCAAGCGTCAAAAAAGTCAAGTACAAAGACGTTCTCATCGCCTTGCTGTGCATGGGCACGGTTTCGGTAAGCAACGCCAGCCGCAGCTGAGCACAAGTACATGTCTCACCATACACATAGGCCTACCAAGGGAGCACAGAGCGGGTACGCCGATGTCTGTTAGACTGCGAAAACTGGGTTCGTTTTCGTGGCTTGCCTAAAACGCGGAAATCACGCAAGGTCCGCTTGTTGCACCATTGCTATGTCTATCTACGTATCTTCCAGGAGAGCACTTCCGTTCTCCCTGTGTCCAACGTAGAGATAGAGTCCGACTATGCATCCCCCGATACCGTGCGCTCCATCGCTTCAACTCGCTCGTTCCGTCTTCGGCAATGGGAAGGTCGATTGGACCAGCGGATGAGCGAGTTGAAGGAGCAGCATCAGGGAGAAAATGATTTGCACTTGGAGATCCCGGGCCAGTGGGACTCGACCATGTACCCACATGTCTTTGGCCTTCCCGAGTCTCTACTATTTCTAATATCACAAGTAACGCGACTAGGCAATGAGCGAGACCTCTCGGACTTGGGAAGCTATACGGGGGCGTTGGACTTTAAGCAGTTCTCCGCGCGGGCGCGGAGCCTAGAACGATGCATTTCCACCTGGCGACCACCGTCAGTGTCAGATGCGGATCCAGACAGTATCATCGCCCAGACCAATGCCACGATTGTTCGCCTGATGATTTCTGCAATTCACAAAGCCCTCATTATCTTCTTTTATCGGCGGATCTACGATGTGGATCCGATGATCCTCCAAGATAAAGCGTGGCAAGTGCGAGACGCCCTAGCTCAGGTAGCAAGAGACGATATGCCGGCGACTCGTGTAGCTGCTCCTTTCATCTGGGTAGCGTTTATTGCCGCCTGTGAGGCTTTGGATCCTACACTGCAAGACTGGTTTGCGGGCTGGTTCGAGACATCGGCCAGAAAAAGTGGGCTTGGGACTTTTAAGTTGGCGTTGAGAATAGCAAGGCAGGTCTGGGAGAGACAACGACAGCACCTGAACAGCAATGCTAGCGCCAGTTGGCCGCAGATTATGCGGGAAAACAACCTGAGTTTGTTCTACATATGACGACATATTCATGAAACCTCATCTTCTCATAATCATCATGTTTGAAACATCGTACAGTCATATTCAACCACATGCACCCATACTCACTGTAGAAACTCATCGTTGCACAGCGCCCGCTCCATCTCATAATCCGGCTGGAACTCATGATACAACGCCTCCTGCTTCCATTAGCTATACCTTTCAATTCCAAGGAGTTGGTGTAACTTACCGGGTCACTAGTCATCTTGAACGTAAACTCAGCCGCTTCTGGCTCAATAAGCTTCTTCTCCAAACCCTGAGCAGCAGCCGCATCCACCTGCAGTTGAATTTCGCAGCTCCTCTCAGCCAGAGTGAACAGATAAGCCGCTTCATCCACCGTCTGTCCGACCGTAAGAAGGCCATGGTTGCGCAGTATCAGCAACTTCCCTTTGTCACCCAAGTGTCTACCCAGCCGCAGACTCTCCTCTTTCTCTAGCACGACGCCCCCGAACTCGGGGTATACAGCCTGCGCATCACCATAAAACATAGTAACGTCCTGGTTGATCATATCCAAAGGCTTGGCGAACGTCGACCACGCTTTACCGTACTTCGAGTGCGCATGGCACGCCGCGTTCACATGCGGATACATCTTGTGCAGGACGCCGTGGATCTGGAAGCCCGCGGCATTGGCTGGCCGCGATCGATTGCCTCCGACTGGTTCGCCGGCATGATTTAGTAGGATGAGATCGGAAACCTTGACTAAACCGAAATGGAGCCCGAGTCTGGGATTGTTAGCTGATGTACCTGGACCGGTCTTGTTGGTGAGAGGTCATACGGATTCGTCCAGAAGCAGTCTGAATGTTCTGGATCACGCAAGGAGATGTGCCCGCTCATTCCTTCGGAGAAACCCTTGCGAGCGAATACTCTGAAGGCACCAGCCATGTGCTCGAGCATCCATCTTCGCTTTTTGTCCGCGGAGGTAAAGGAAGGGATGCCTGGTAGGGTGGCTCCTTGTGAGATGGCCTGGATGGCTGATTTTCCAGTGGTGTTTGACTCTGTGGCCTGTGAAGGGTCTTCCTTCTTCGCTACGATGGTGGTTGTGGTTGAGGACATGGTGCTGTGTTGGACTTTTCCACGTACGAAAGGATATGAATCGAGTCCACGTTGGCGTTGCAGTGTGGAATATTTGTGTATGTCATCACTTATATTTCTACCTGCACTTTTGACTTTTTATCCCACGGTGTCTTGTGATTTAGTCGACAATTGCCCGACTGGTTTGGCGTCGAGAGTTAGGGTATGCAAGGGTGGATGCAATAGGCAGGTCAAGAGACACGCAGCAGGGGAGACTTGCCTTGCTAGCCAACTGATAACCTCGGGCTAGCCCCGACTGTGGATCTGGCTCGAAACTGAACTAGAGGCGAACCAGCAAGGCCCGATAGATACAACCCGCTGCTTCTCCGCAATGATGCAGCTGACATTCGCTTATCCAATGTCGGTGCTCAAGCCACAGTGACACTAATGGCTTCGTATCTCTCACTCTTTATCTGGTATCGGGATCTGCGGAGGCAAAGCCCAGTTCCCACGTAACCCCAGATTCTGTATATGCAGTGTCCTGCGAACTGATAAATGCCCTGTATACCCTCTGTACCTAGCTGCAATTTCCCTAATCTTAATCCATTCAATTCATATTCCAATCTACTGTAGCAATTATGACCAAGTCTCCCGACGAAAAATCACTCGAGGTCCTTGACCGCACTGCCTCATATGCTGAAGGCCAGATTCTCCCCCATGATGCTGCCCCCGTCACCCAGCGCGGCATCAAATCCCGCCATGCCCAGATGATGGCCATCGGCGGCACCATAGGTACAGGTCTCTTCGTGGGAGTAGGAGAAGTGCTCGCGCTGGCCGGCCCAGCCAACATCCTCCTTGCCTACATCACCATCTGTATCATCGTCTACGCCATCATCACTGCCACCAACGAAATAAACACCTACCTCCCCTTCAGCGGCTGCTCAATGGCTGCCTACGGCACCCGCTTCGTCTCCCCCAGCTTAGGCTTCGCCATGGGCCTCCTCTACTGGTACAGCTTCGGCATCCTCGTCGCCTACGAAACCACCGCCGCTGCCCTAGTAATCGACTACTGGTCCAATCCAGTCCCCCTTGCCGTCTGGATCACCCTCATGCTCATCGTCGTCCTCGCACTCAACTTCTTTCCTGTCAAAGTCTACGGCGAAACCGAATTCTGGTTCGCATCCCTGAAAGTCTTCCTCATCATCGGCCTCCTCATCCTCTCCTTCGTCCTCTTCCTCGGCGGCGGGCCCAACCATACCCGTCTAGGCTTCCACTACTGGAAGACCCCCGGCGCCTTCAATACTTATCTCGTCTCCGGCTCCACCGGCCGCTTCTGCGCCTTCCTCTACACCCTCTGCTACTCCGTCTTCTCCTTCAACTTCGCCCCGGAACTCCTCGTCGTCGCCGCTGGTGAAATGCAAAACCCTCGCAAGAACCTCCCCCGCGCTGCGAAACAGTATTTCTACCGCCTCATCATCTTCTACATTCTTGGCGTTCTCGCCATCGGCGTCATCTGCCCTAGTAATGCCTCCGGATTGACAAAGGGTACCAGCGTCGCCGCCTCCCCCTGGGTCATCGCTATCAAACGCGCCGGTATCCACGGCCTCGATTCCGTCGTCAATGCCGTCATCATCACTTCCGCGTGGTCCTCCGCGAATTCGTACCTCTACATGTCCAGTCGAACACTCTATTCCCTCGCGAGGGCTGGCAGCGCCCCCAAGATCTTCACCCGCTGTACCCGCTACGGCGTGCCCTACTACGCTGTACTGTGCAGTTCGCTGTTCTCGTTACTGGCATACATGGACTGTAGTTCCGGCGCCAGCACCGCGTTCAATTGGTTCGTGAATATCACCAACACGGCGGGGTTTACCTCGTGGACGTGCTGCGGGATTATTTTCCTCAGGTTCCGGGCGGCGTGTAACGCCCAGGGTTTGAAGGATCTTCCGTATCGGTCGAAATTGCAGCCGTGGATGGGGATTATTGCCACAATGGCTTGTCCGATACTGTTGCTATGTAATGGGTTCGAGGTCTTCTTTCATGGTCATTGGAGTGTGTCGTCGTTTTTGACTTCGTACGTGGGGTTGTTTGTCTTTGTGGGGGTTTATGCTGGGCATCGGGTGATGAGCTGGAAGGATGGGTGGTGGATTCCTGCGGAGCAGGTGGATTTTTTGAGTGGGTTGGAGGAGGTGGAGGCATTAGGGGTTGATGATGGGGATAGAGTGGAGAAGAAGGGGTTCTGGAGGAAGTTGTGGGAGTAGTTCGATGGTCACTATGTACTAGATCCATGTTATGTTTATTGTAGTCTTCATGAGGCTGTTCGTTATGTATGTAAATGGTATGTATGTTCAGACTTGTTCTATCATATTAATTATAGCTTCGCCAATAGCCCATTTGTCTCTAATACCGCCAGATGCTGCGGCGTGATATCTGCTATAGTTCGACACCTGCATACATGCACTTCCATCAGTATCTGCAATATGCACGTTGACGTGGTCACTTACCCTGCCAGCTTCATTGTGCGACAGAACTCATCGTAGAGGATCTTGACCGCTAAATCGATGCCTTTCTCGCCATTATACTATACCGACTGTCAATCTCCTGAACAAATATGGTACTCTGTGTGAAGCTTACCGCTAATCCCCAGATCGGAATCCTCCCCACAAAACACATCGACGCGCCCAGCGCAATCGCCTTGAACACGTCTGCTCCCCGTCGAATGCCACCGTCCACTGCTAGAGGGATCTTCCCTTTTGCTACGGGCGCGCAGATGCGCAGTGCGTCCAGGGTAGCGGGCACACCGTCGAGTTGGCGACCGCCGTGGTTGGAGATGACGACGCCGTCGACTTTGTGGTCGATGGCTAGTTGTATGTCTTCGGGGGAGTAGACTGTTCACGTTAGTCTATACATAGTAACCGCAGGAGTGAGGATGGACGTACCACCCTTGAGCCAGATTTCGAGCTTCGTGTTTTGTCGTAGCCAGGCAATCGTCTTGTCCCAGCGAATAGAACCATCTGGCTTTCTGTTAATAGCCGATAAGCAGAAGGATCTGAAGTGCATACCGTAGCCACGCTCATACGTGTCCTTCAGCCCCAACTCTTCAATTCCCTCTGCCAGTACTGGAAACCGCATATCACTCGGAAAGTTGAAGTTATTCCGAGACTCGTTCAATCTGTTCCCTAGTACAGGGAGATCCACGCTCACGAATAGTGCTTTGTATCCGGCCTCTTTACTTTCATCAGTTACCACAAACGTTATAATGCTCAACTGGACACTCACTTTCTGCCTTCTGAATGATCCGTCTCGTGATCTCTACGTCCCTGAAAAAGGACACCTGCATTGCATACGGATTCCCCGTCCCCTGGGCAATCACATCATCGATGCCTGTTGTTGCCCACGAGGACAAACACATGGGAATATCGTGCGCTGCAGCTGCGCGGGACGTACCCACTTCGCCATCTGCATGGGCGAGTTTGTGCGCGGCAGCCGGGGCAAAGCCGAGGGGGAATTTCACTTTCTTGCCGAAGATGGTGGTGCTAGTGTCGAGGGCGTCCACGTCGCGGAGGACGCGAGGGAGTAGTTTGTATCGGTTGTAGGCTGCTTCGTTGTCTTTTAGGCTGTGATCTGTTAGTATATATAGGGGGTGGGGTGAGTTGTGGGAAGTAGTACGTGATGAGGTCGCCGGCGCCTTCGTTGAAGTAGTCTATATGCATGTCTTAGTATTGACTGGGTTGCAGAGATCGTGCGGATTGCTCACCGCGCACGACCGGAGGAAGCCGTTTCTGGGCCTCAATGGCCAGATCGGCGATGGTGAGGACTTTGGAGTCGTGATCTTTGGGACGGTTGGCCATTTTAATGTATGTACACTGCAAGGTGGTGATTGGCAATACGGACTAGATCTACGACTGGTATATATAATTTCCCGAATTGTCTACTCAATGGCTCAAGCTACCGAGAAGGCAGCTCCTCGGATTGAATATCCATCTTGCAGTATGTCGATCTACGATAAGATAGAGCTTCCCTCAACTGGCGGTGGAGTGGAATTAATGCAGGCAAGTCACCCCGGCCCACTCCAAACAGGCAAGTCAAGACTTCCCCGCACGATAAGATAACCAGCTTCATTCTTCGGACTTTGTCTTTGCCCTATATCTATCCCACCTCTTTACCACATAGAAACACCGGTTACCAGCTCCAATCTACTGACAATGGCTCCAGCACCCGTCCTAGCCACCTCCGCCTACTACGCCCCTGGCGTGGTGTCATCCGCCTCCAAATATCTCCATGTCTCGGGCCAACCAGGCACCATTGAAGGCACTGCCCCTGCCGATTACAATTCGCAGATCCATCTTGCCCTCGTGAATCTACACCGTGTGCTAGCCGCCACCGGCGCTACCCCTCGCGATGTAGTCAAACTCACCCTTTACATCGTCGACTACGACCCCAACAACCGTCTTCACACCCGACCTCTGCAGACATGGCTAACTGGCCACAAACCGGCCATTACTCTTGTTCCAGTACCCCAGCTAGCTGTCCCGGGCTGGAAATTCGAGATTGAGGCTACCGTTGCGGTGCCGGACTCTGTCCCAACTTCGCTTTCTCTTCCCTCTCCCACAGAAACGACCGATGTGCTTATCATTGGCGCCGGCCTGTCCGGCCTCATGGCTGCCGAAACCATCCTCCAGTCTGGTCACTCGTGCATCGTGCTCGAAGGCCGCGACCGCGTGGGCGGCAAGACCTGGTCTTGTCCCTTGCCCAGTGGCACCGGGGTGGTCGATCTCGGCGCTGCCTGGATCAACGATACCAACCAGAGCATGATGTATGAGCTGGCAAAACGGGCAGGAGCCGACTTGATCGAGCAGAATACGACAGGAAATTGTCTTCTGCAGCGAGAGGACGGTACGCTCACTGCATTCCCTTACGGGCAGACTCCATGCGTATGCTACCTCCTCCCACCGGGTTATAACCCACCCTGCTAACTGCATCAAGATAACCCCTCA
Organism: Aspergillus vadensis CBS 113365; assembly: GCF_003184925.1. NCBI lineage: Eukaryota > Fungi > Ascomycota > Eurotiomycetes > Eurotiales > Aspergillaceae > Aspergillus > Aspergillus vadensis. The sequence continues at coordinate 184,475 of NW_020292074.1, forward strand.
AATCCAAAAAGAAATTGAACTTATCCGCGACACTGCCGAACTTGACTGCCAATCTCTCTCCACCAGTCGACCTCAGAATGCCGAACTCGACTCCCTCTCCTTCCTCGCCTATCTGCATTCCCGCAACGCCAGCACCATTGCTGTCGCAAACGCCTCAGTCTGGACTCGTGCCATGCTGGGCCAGGAACCACAGGACATTTCCGCCCTCTACTTCCTCAATTACTGCAAATCGGGTGGCGGACTACTCCAGATGCGATCGGATCGGAAACACGGCGCGCAGTATCTGCGTGTGCGACAGGGGACGCAGATCTTCGCGAAGACATTGGCGGAGGCTTTGCCTACGGATACAATTCGGTTCGGGCAGAGAGTGGTTGGGATTACACAGGTGCAGAAAGGGGTGAACTATGTGCAGACGGAGAGTGGATTGGTGGTCAAGGCTCGGAAGGTCATTTGTTCTGTGCCGACACCTGTCCTGAAGACGATCAAGTTCGAGCCGCAACTACCTGCTGCTAAGCAGCTGCTGGTCGATTCGTTCAGATACGGCTACTACACCAAGGTGATGCTGTCGTTCCGGACGGCATGGTGGGCGGATCGTGGGTTCTGTGGACTGGCGCAGTCGTTTGTTGGCCCTGCGTCGATTTACCGCGACACGAGTGTGCCGGAAGATGGGAAATGGGTGCTCACAGCATTTTTGGCTGGTGATGCTGGGAGGAAGTGGTCTGGGTTGGGGAGTCAAAGGGAGCGTGAATTAGCGTTGTTGGAGCAGTTGGGGGCGGTTTATGGTGACAAGGATCTGCCCCAGAGGGAATTCGTCGAGGCTCTCGGCCATGAGTGGTCGACTGAGGAACTCTCTGGTTGGGGCTGTCCTTGTCCAGCACTGCCGCCGGGCGTGTTGACGCTGGCTGGGGATGCCCTCCGAGAGCCGTTCCGTGATGTGCATTTCGTGGGGACGGAGACAGCAGAAGAGTGGAAGGGGTATATGGAGGGAGCTGTGCGCAGTGGGAAGAGGGGGGCAGTGGAGGCTGTTAAGGGGCTGACGAGGAGCCAGTTGTGATGCCTATAGGGTCGATATAGTACTAGCTATCATCTAGAGGACACTGAATATGTGAATGGGCATGTTAATGACATCAGTTCTATAGCACGAGTTTCTCGGAATTTATCGCAAGGTGCAAATACCGACCAATCAGGAAGAGCGTTGTAGAGGTGGAATTAACCACAGCCAAACCCTTAGTGGTATTGTTAGCAACCAACTCTTCCAACATAGGAATCTACACAAATGGATGAAATAAAGATCTACATTCCAGTTTACATAGCCCCAAAACTAACGCGATGGGGTCCAAAAAATGGGAAATGGCAGCTGTGATCCGCCGTACCCCGTGCCAAGCCTGACTCCATCCCCAACTCGATTTGATTGATTCATTCTTAATGCTCAATTCATCCCTCCGTTTGCAGCTTTGCAGCCAACTTCACCTCCCCATCCGTCTCTCAACTCTTCTTATAAACACATAACCCTCGCATCTGCGATGGCCCTCCCTTCCACTCGCACTCGCTAACCCTCCTCATGCCACGCCGCCGCCTCATCCTGGTCGCCGCCCTCCTCGCCCTCGGCCTCCTCTACACCCTCACCTCCCACGGCGCATCCTCCCCTCCTCTCCAGATCATCCCCAATGACTGTCCCTCACGCCCCGACCTCGACAACATCCTAGTCGTCCTCAAAACCGGCGTCACCGAATCACGCACCAAAGTCCCCATCCACCTCTCCACCACCCTCCGCTGCATCCCCAACCACGTCCTCTTCTCCGACTACGTCGAACAACTCTCCCCCACCCACTTCACCCACGATGTCCTCGCCTCGCTCTCCCCCGCTCTCCTCAACCATAACCCCGAACTCGACCTCTACCGTCGCGTGCGCGCCGAAGGCCCTGCCGCCCTCACTGCCGCCGACCTGAACCCAGACGTCAACACCCCGATCGGCAAACCCAACAACCCCGGCTGGAAGCTTGACAAATGGAAGTTCCTCCCCATGCTGGACGAGGCCCTGCGCGTCAAACCAGATGCGAACTGGTACATCTTCCTCGAGGCCGATACATACCTCATCTGGGATAACTTCCTCCAGTGGCTACGGCGCTTCGATCCCTCCAAACCATGGTACCTCGGCAATCAGATGCAGATCGTGGATGCTATTTTCGCCCACGGTGGTTCCGGGTTTGCGCTGTCGCGCCCGGCGCTTGTGCAGGCTGTTAACCAGCGCAAGCGGACTAGCGATGGGTGGGAACGTGCCGTGGCGGAACATTGGGCTGGGGATTGCATGCTGGGGATTCTGCTCGAGAATGTTGGGGTGGATCTGACGTGGTCGTGGCCGATGCTGCAGATCGCTCCGCCGGAGGAGATGGATTACTTCTCCATTGGATATGCGAAGCGGCCGTGGTGTTATCCGGCCGTGTCGTTTCATCATCTGGACGAGCAGGGTATCCGTCAGTTGGATGATCTGGAGAAGGAACTGGGGCCGCTGAAGACACCGCTACTGTATCGCGATGTGTTCCTCAAGCTGGTCCGACCGGAGCTGCGCGATGTTCGCACCGAGTGGGATAATCTGGTCGACGGCGACCCGGTGGCCGTGAGCAGCTTCGCGGCCTGTCGGGGCGTGTGCACGCGCGAAGCCAAGTGTCTGCAGTACGCCTATAACGAGACGGAGGGAGCGTGTCGCACGTCCACGGCGCTGGCGCTGGGACATGCGCGACCGGGACTATCGGCCGGATGGATGACCGAACGCATTGATGCGATGGCGGAGAGTCTGGGCGAGTGTCGCAAGATCAGCTGGATTGATTGATGCGGCCCCGTTTGACAAAGATTTCTTTTCATTCATAGTATCATACACATATATATACCGTCTATACAACCAGCGTATACACACACAGTGACACATTCACATCCTAGAATCCCTGCACAGGAGTATACCCCTCGATCAACCTACTTTGACTCGACCCGCGAATCTTAAACTCCCTCGCCAACCCCGTCACCTGTAATCCAGCCAGTCTGCCCTCATCGAACCGGAACTGGCCAATGCGCACATCCCTGCCCCCATCCCAATCACAATAAGTAAACACATGCACCGCATAATGCACCGTCACTCCGCCCGTCTCCTCATCCATCTTCACCACCCCCGTCACACTATACACGAACCTCCCCACAGACAAGAACCAATCCCAGCTCTGATCTGGCGTGGCCACATACTCGTGCCAGAAACTCGTAAACGGCACGACGGGCGCCTCGTCCGGTCGGGTCATCATCACTGCCTCGTAGGCAAGCTTGGCTTTGAATGTCGCTAACTCGTGCACTTCGGCGCGGAATTGCGGCATCGCTGATAACATCTCGTCCACGGAGACGTGCGCATCCCGCCCGGTATTCCCCAGGTAGTGTTTGAGGTAGTCGGCGAAGTGTGTTTGCCCTTGGTTGTGCGCTGCGCGCGCAATGCTATACAGGGTGGTTTTGTCGACGTGGTCGGCGCTGCTGGCGAGTCGGGATTTCCATGGGTAGTAGGGGGATGTTGGTGGTTTGGCTGGGTCGGTGGGTGGTGGGGGGAGAGTGACGCCGTAGTGGGGGAGGGAATGGGTGATGGTGGTGAATAGTGATAAAAGTAGAGGTAATAGTAGTATTCGCATGTTGTGATATGATTATCTTAATTATGTAGATATAAAAAAAAGATAAGGTAGGTATCACGACATCAAAGGGACGATGGTGCAAGCAAAAAGAATTTAAAGAATTAACTACTTACTTACCACTCAAGCTAGGCTAAGACTTTCAAGTCATTCCTAACTTAAAACTCGGAAAGGGTCCCTGTCCATTTGTTTCAAACCGATCGGCGTTTCCAGTGGAGTGGTCTGTCTGCCGTTGTGACCTATCGCTGTCCCTGCTCAGCCTTATTTGATACCAGACCCTGCCTTGGCATTGCTGATCTTGTCTGCTTCGGAGATGGGGGTACGTGGATGGAAATGCCTTTTTGAGTCTTGTTCCGCTGTCTTGACTCTGAATGAAGGGTTTACTGTTGCTGCTGTTGCTGCTGAAGGTGTTCTTTGCCATCATGATGAGATCCGCAGGGTCAAACTCCACTGCTATGGATTGATGTCGTCTCAATGTTCGGATTGTATGATGAATTGATTGACTTCACATCCAGCCACCCGGCCTGACCGACCTGTTCCAGACTCTGGCCAGTTCACGGATCGTCCGTCCAGCCATCCACTCATTGTCCTTTGCCGACACGGCACACACACGGTCGCATTGCTTGGATCGAGCACTGCCACAGACATGTCAGCACTCAACTTGAACCAAACCCTTCATCCATCCCCAGTGTTGAAATAATTATAGAAACGCGGGAGAACATTGGCTGATTTTCCACCAGGTGGAATTGACAAAGGGATGAATGAGAAGGAAGAATGGAACGGAATGCTTTCAATCTTGACTTGAAACACCGGATACTCCCACACGAACCCGTTCGACTGAGAAAAGGTCCCCACTGTAGGGCCCTTTTCTGTGCGGAATGGCTCTGTTCTCGGAACGTCGTCCGTTATGCACCGTTCATTTCCGATATTCGTTCTGTGAACTTGCAACGTTTTAGTGAAATGTGCTTGATGTCGATAAGAACGTTGGATATGTAGTGAATCAAGAAGGTGACATCCAGGACTTGTTTGGTGGTGAGTGTGGTTACAGATGGTAAAGCGGGAAGAGGAATTTGCTCCTGTGTGGAATGCAGATTGACAACGTGGTAATCCACGACGCGCAAAGATCTCCGGTCCGGAGTATGCGGAATTTAATAAGGTTGGTCAGAGTAAGGTTATATGCTTTGTGGAATGTGGATTGAGGCATGCCTCGTGGGTGCGGGTGATCTGGCCCCATTGGGGGCGACGAGTTTGAAGTGCATATTGATCCTGGGGTCTCGGCGGGTTTAGTATCACTGCTGGTGGCAACCTGCTTAATTCGATCTGTACAAAGTGCAATCTCGTTTCGTATAGAAGTATGCTAACTGTCGTACAGATTGTCTTTATCAGATGGTATAGATAAGTGATACAGATAATCGTCACTGCTTGGCATGAATGCTGTGAAACTTCACGTATCCCATCAGGGTTGTCCGATTATTCGAAACACTCGTACGGGCAGCAAACCAATCTCAGCAGAAGCTCAGCACTACAGAAGATTAGCAACAGCCATCATGGCCATACATACCATTCATCTCATAAGCATATATACATAACTTGGCCATCCACTCATGCGACCGGAATATACTCCCTGGCAGAAACAGCATTCGTCCGAGCCAGCACCTTATTTCCCTCTCCCACAGCCTCGGCATAATACCTCGTATCACTCGACGCCCGCTCACTCTTCCACAACAGAGTCGTCTCAAAAGACTTCCGCGACACCACTCCAAGAGACGTCGCATTACCCCTCTCAGACTGATAGAACCGCCACGCCTTTGTCTCTGTATCGCCATTCCATGACACATATAACCGAACAGTCTGCGACGCATCCACATATGCAGCAATGGCCGGGACTTCCGTCGGTGTGCCCGTCCAGTTGGCCAAGAATCCACGATAACTCTCCGCTTCCTCAATGAAAGCGTGATAGATGATCTTATTATTGGCATCGTACTCAGTGACTGCGCCCGCCTGGCCCCAGTTCACGAAGATGTTGTCATTAGACAGCAGCTGCGCGTTTCCTTGTGAAGCCGCCTGGATACCATACGGAGCTGTCGCTTTGCGAAGAATGGTCGCGGTATCGCTGCTGTGGTCCAATTCGACGATCAATGCGCGCGATACGTTGTTGACGATGACTTCGCCGTTGCCGGAGTTGTCGAAGAAGGAGATTATCTCTTTCGTTGGGGATTGGTAGTGCCAGCGTGCGTGGTGCTGGTAGCCAAAGGTGAAGTTGTAGTTGAAGGTGGAGTGCTTGCCTCCGAGCTCCCAGATGATGGACCCGTCGGTGCCGTTGATCTTAAAGATGGTGCTGAAGTGTCGCGAGGACAGGAGGTAGTTGCCGTCTTTGTCTTTGTCCACGCTGTTCAGGTGGATGAAGTCCCATGTCGTGCTGGAGGAGAGACCGCTGTCGCTGGTTGATGAGCCGAGGGAAACCAGGCTGTCTGGGATGTGTCAGTGCGAGCATCTATAGGTGTTCGACGGGGAACGAACCTGCGGGGTCGACGTGGTCAAGAGAGTTCCACTCAAATACCAGTTCACCGGTCTCAATGTCGAATTCTGCATTGCATTAGCGCGAACAACGGCATTGACCAAGGATAAATGCTCACCCTGGAACAGACCATCACCAATCCACTGCTGCGACGAGTTCCCGCCATAAGCCGACAGATTAGCCACGGTAGGGAGATAGACCTCCACCAGCGCGGTCTTCCCATTGATGACGTTGAACTCGTGGATAGAAGGAATACGATGATTCCCCGCCTTCGCAGTCACGACATGCTCATAGTTCTGGTTCAAGATCACCTGCTGTCCGAACCCTTCACCATGCGACGTATCCATTGTCCCCTGGAATCCCTGCAGGACAGGCTCACCCTGGTATGTCGTGACATGAAAGTTACTGACAAACCCGGCATAGTACCCGATGCCAGACCAGATCAGGTCGCCATTCTTGCGGTAGATGTATGCGCCACTCTGCTGGATATCGTCCGAGTAAGGGGCGATGAAGACATACTCCGTGCTGTTAGCATCAGGGGCCGGGATGGTGATGTTCAGCTTGGGAGGGGAGAGGTCTGGTCGCGAGCGATATTGCCCGTCTGCTACGGTAAGGGGGGACAGAGCTGCCAGGAGCAGGCTATATTTGGTTAGAGCGATCATGCTGCTACTGATATGCTTGCAATGCTCTCGCCTTGCTTCTAGCATACTGCTCCATTTTCATCCCTGGACCTCCCCTTTTATGCGCCGAATTCTATCACACCATCTGTGGTGGTGTCGAGGACAAGGTTGAACAATTCCTAACCGGCACGATGATAACACCATCGGTGGACACTTTGCACTCATCGTCAATATCGCTTAAGCTGCAACTAGATATTAGTTCTTCGGCAAGAGAGAGTTGTTGATTCGGCTCTTACCCCCGGGTCGGGTACGTGGTGGGGGATTTATTGTGCCATTGATCTTCGCGATGACGCGAGCGCGGCTGGGAATGACTACATCAATAGGTACACAAGCGAGGTCAACAAATCTTTCCGAAGGTTATGTGGGAAGCGAATACCTAGAATCTACTTCAAAGGGAAAAGATATTGATATTGACGGTCTGTTAGATATAACCAGTCACAAGTGCAGTGTTTTCTGGACAGATGGAACCCAAACTGCCTCACTAAACCCAATTGCATACTGCTGTTATCTTATCAAGATCGCTCGTACCGATCTCATGACGACCTCGAACCACGGACAGGCCTCTGCACCATTCCTGTTCCTGCAATATCGCGTCATCTCACTTCGGCAGATATCGCAGGCGAAGTAGGACGCTAACTATATGAACAGGTGACAGTGGATTATCCGCGCATGTGGAAGGAAATGAAGGGGAATATCACTGCCCTTTCTGACAGTGGTAGTTATCATTTGGATGGAAAGCTTTGATTTTTCTTTTGCATAAGATATAGTTGCGATATGATACTTCGTAGTGATTATAGTATACCCTTGTATGTATGTACTGTACTATCCAAGAGGTCGATAAAGAGAATATATGCCACTTGTAGACTCATTTCAATATAATTACAACTCAGTCAAGGCATACAGCACTTCAGAATACGCAACAACTGACAATCATGGCATATCTTCATTCAGACTGGAATATAAATGCAGGACCCATTATCATAAGTCTATATTCCTTTCGGTTACTGCTCTGATTTCGTTATCACACAAGTCATGATAGTACCCTTTGGAAAAGCCGTTGGAATACACCATCACCTGACTCCAACAACCTCAATATATATATTTTATAGCCCTGTATGTCTTCAGCCCCGGTGAACAGAAAGCTTAATACAAGTGACGACAAGGTCTTAAGTCTTAGAACACTAGCTACATCATGTTTGACATGAGCTTATTATACTAGTATTAGAAAATGATAGGTCAAGTGAAGCTGATTGGTGTGGGAGGTCCTCGTGGTATTGGAATTATATGTTCTACGTAGTGCACACAAGTTTAGATGAAGGCATAATAAAATAGATGACCCGTACTACTCTGGATCCAGTGAATTCTCGGCGTGGGGTATTAGCCTAAGATCTAGCTATGCTAAACACCATTTCTACGATGCCTACGATCCAAGAGAGATACTGATTAGTAACACGAAGGGCAACATAACCTACGAAGGCATCAACAACTGCAATTGGTGAAGCTCTCCCTCCTTGCTATTACATCAGAATGACTATCTAATCTTGCCGGGGAATCCATCTTCAAATCGAATTATGGAGATGACTCCGCCAGAAATGCCAAGCACACTACCCTGATTAGTTCCATTGCAAAGTCGTCGGGATCCGCCGACGCGTATATTATCCGTCTCCGACATCGGAGACCTAACCAATCCTCGTAACTAGGCTAACCCAAAATTAAATAGTAGTAATTATTGTCTCAGTCACTCATTCCCTCGTAAGCAAGTAAGCAAGTAAATAAGCAAGCATATCAATAAGCGTAACGGTACGTCGGCGACATATCGCCCAGCAATTCTTCCTCTTCCTCTGTGATGGTCGACGGATCGATGCGACCCTCGGCGATCGCGCGGTCGCGTTTCTTGTTGTCGTGCCACACCGCGAGAAAGTAGAGGATCGACATGGCGGCGGAAAAGGCCAGGAAGGATACGCCGATGCTGTATCCGGGACGGTAGAAGGGGGCGTCTTTGGAGAGGAAGGAGTAGGTGGAGATGATTCCACCGACTGTGTTTAGAGGGTTAGTTACTGGTTGATTGGGGATAGAGCATAATGGCCGTGCTTACTGTTGCCAAAACCAATCTGCCATGCCGTTCCTATACTGCGTCGACGATGGCCACCGAGATTCATCGCGAACCAGCAGACTAGTACTGGCATCGCGCTGTAGCAGCCGCTTGTCACGAGGAACAGCGCGCCGTATTGAACATGGTATTGTGCGGTGTCGTGGATGTTGAGCAGGATACCGAATCCGGCCATGGCTACCAGCATCGGGATGATAGTGAACAGGAAGCGATGGCGGAATTTATCAGAGAGGTATGCGATGAGCATGGAGAAACCGAACGAGGCGGCCCAAGGCGGGATGGAGTAGAGCTGGGTTTTGACCGCTGGAAGGAAATTAGCGACTGCACTGTATCAGGTATTCTGAGGGCAAGAACATACAACTGTAGCCGTAGGTCTGGATAATGGTGGGCGCAAAGTAGGCGTAACCATAAGCTGTAACCACCTGTCCAAAGTACATCAAGCCACCGATGAAGATCTTGTCTACACAGAATCGTTAGCACTGTTATCGCCATCGCAGCCACGGATACCTACAGTCCTTGAAGACGGCAGCAATATCACGCCAGGTCATGCTAGCATCAGCAGCCGGCTTTCCAACATCCTTCGCCAGCTTGTCGCGCAGGAATGCCCGCTCCTCCTCCGTCAGCCATTTGGCGTCTTCGGGGAAGTCGGGAACCACGAAGAAACAGCCAATGGCCACCACACAGGTCAGAACACCCTCGATGATAAAAACCCATCGCCATCCGCTGTATCCCCGGAGGCCATCCATCTGTCCCAAGCCGTAGGCGAGCAAGCCACCAAAGGCACCGGCGAGAGTCGTCGAGCTGAAGAAGAAACTGAAGCGCTTCTGGGCTTCGCTGCGCTTATACCACATTCCCAGCAGGTAGAAGCCTATCAAGTCAGTATGCGACCATAAAATCGTGGAGAACTCGACATACACCCAGGAAACAGGCCGGTCTCGAACATGCCCAGGAACCAGCGCGTTGTCATCAATCCTCCCCAATTCTGCACCAGACCCTGGCAGACCATGACCAGGCCGAAGCCGAACATACACAGCGACACTAGGTGCACGTTAGTGTGGCCCTAAACATTGCGGCGCAATACGTACACCATGTGTGCGGCTTCAACTTCTTCATCAACACGTTGGACGGAATTTCGAAGATGATGTAGGGGACGAAGAAGATGGTAAGGGCAGTGTTATATTTGGTTCCGGTCTCGATATTCAAGTCGGATTTGAGACCCAAAATGGCCGCGTTACTGACATTGACGCTGCGCAATTGATGAGCTTCACGCCTTTTGGAGTCGAGGTCCCAGTTCACTGGTAATCATGCATACCGATCCAAAAATGCAAGCAGATACATGACGCAAAGACACGGCACCACATGCCAGTCAATCTTGGCCATCAACTTGCGCTCGTTGACAGAGGCGTATTGCGACGGTGCTGGCGAGGACTCGCCATTGTCAGCCACTGGCTGTTTCTCTGTAATCCGAGTCAGTCAAATTTGGGAGAGTCAAGCGCCGATCAAGTCACAGCGGAGAGAATAATTCCGGTCGCGGTTGGACATACCGTCAACGGTCATTTTCTATCGCGCGATCGCAAGAACGATCGCAGAACACACACACACAACTGGAAGAGGAGGAAAGAAAAGCAGAGTCTGAGAAAATCCAAACATGACGGCGACGACAGCGCGCGTGGCTGCAGCGGACTTTTAAAAGCGAGCTGAAGGGCGGGGAAAGCTAGACCGGCCAAGCTGAACCAGGAACGAAGATGACTCCTATGATTGCCAAAAAATGCGCCAATCCGAGGAGACAGTGGAGACCAGCTAGGTTGGATGAACCAACCATCCATGTCCGATTTGGAGCTGGCCACTGCGCTATCGCAGTCTACGCTGGTTTGGGTTGTGACGGTCTAGTCATGCTGGATTCTTCATTTGGTCGGCTGTCTCTCTCTCACTCGTTTCTGTCTTGTCTTCTGTCTCTCCCTTCCCTCGGCTAAGGGCTGAAGGATGAGGCTTGGCACCGATGTCGGGATACCTGGACCCTTATGACTGGTACAGAGTAGTAGTCTAGCTCATAAATCAGCTATGTAACATCCTGATTATTGCGCATGAACAATTCAATCTCGGAGGAAAGGCGAGCCTGTCGGCAAAGGTTACTTGTCGATCGCACAGAGAGGCAAGGGGGGTTCCATGAACATCACTTGCCCGATTGGGAACCGGTCGGTGATTCAGCTGCAGCGATCTGGAGTTCAAGCTTCATGGTGGCTCCTCTGTTCCCTCCCATGCAGAGTTTTTGCTCGTGTGGATTGATCCACTGAATAGCGATTTACAGTGTCAGAAGCCGAAAGAAAACTTGTCTCCCGAGTCAGAGTGCCATGATGGTTGAGGGCAACATCTCAAACCCACACCGGATCTGAATCGGAGGATCTGCGATGCTCGCCAGAAGAAAAAAAAGGTTGTTAATATGGGGAAGCGGGTCTTAAATCGTCAACAAGTTAAAGATCCAATGAGGGCCAATTTGATTTGCCATGTCCGCGGTACTTGCCCCAACCAATAATGTGTCTGCATTAACTGCATATGTCTGAAGGCATAAAGTACAAAGATACAGTTATGATTATATAAGTTATTCAAAAACAAGCAACGCTACATTATATTTATCTAATTAACTAATCCATTGCCAATAAATACAACAGAATAACACATTCTTAGACATCATTATCATGATTGATCTCCCAATCCCAGCAGCGTCACCCCCAACTTTTGCTCAGGTAACACTTGTCCTCCGTGTCATCACGCACTCAACTCTCTTCTTAATAACTGCCGTAAGAAGCGTATTTGCCGTAGTTGCCGTAGTTCCCGTAGTTCCCATATCCCGCAGCAGCAGTGGTCGTGCTGGCAGCAGAGGTGGTCGAGGACTCACTGTCCTGGTCGGGCTGGGGCTCAGCATCCCTCTTGTACGATCCATAGCTGGCATACGTGCCATAGTTGCCGTAGTTTCCATAGTTGCCGTAGTTCGCCGCAGTCGTGGTCGCAGTCTCGGTCGAGCTCGTCGCAGAAGCAGTGCTGCTCACCTCGGGCTCCTCGTCACGCTTGTACGCCTCGTAGCTACCGTAGTTGCCATAGTTGCCGTAGTCGCCATAGTCGCCGTAGCTGGCCGGTGCAGTGGTCGTAGGGACCGCGGTGGTGGTGGTTGAGCTAGGATCGGGCTCCTCACCACGCTTGTAGGCCTCGTAACTGCCATAGTTACCGTAGTTGCCATAGTTTCCATAGTCTCCGTAGCTAGCAGGGGCGGTAGTAGTAGGAACCGCAGTAGAGGTACTAGAGCTGGGGTCAGGCTCCTCGCCACGCTTATAGGCTTCATAGCTGCCATAGTTTCCGTAGTTTCCATAGTTGCCGTAGTCGCCGTAGCTAGCAGGGGCAGTGGTAGTAGGGATAGTGGTGCTGGTGCTCAAGCTAGGGTCGGGCTCTTCGCCACGCTTGTAGTTTTGGTAGCTACCATAGGTGCCGTAGTTTCCATAGTTGCCATAGTTGCCATATCCCGCAGCAGTGGTGGAGGTGGCAGAGGCAGTCGACGACACGCTGCTGGTCGTCTCATCCGCCTCAGGCTCGCCGTCCCTCTTGTAGGCTTGGTAGTTTCCGTAGTTGCCATAGTTGCCGTAATCTCCGTAGCTTGCAGGAGTTTCAGTGGCCGTGGCAGTGGAAGTCTTCGTGGCCACAGGACGGGCAGTAGCAGCGAGCAGGTGGCTGCTCAGCACCAGGAGAAGACCCTTAGAAACGGAATGCATCATGTACAACGAGATGAAGAAGTATGATTAAGGTTTGAGAGAGGGGAGTTTGATGTTCTGGACGATCTTGGGATTTGCATGAGACTGGGGAATACATGCGGCCATATTTATAACTTCTTCGTCTCCCTGCTTAACACCCCGGCATCCATTTTTAGCAGAATGCCAATATCTCTCATCGTGGAGTAAGCGTCCTGCCATGGCGTACCGGCATGATTGGCCAAGTCTCGGATTGTGCCATCTGTCGAAGATCTATCTCGAGAGTAGCCGAGGACCGGCCTCAGTCCAATCACGGCGACACCCCGAGATGACCAAGTGGCGCTGCGGATGCCAGTGTTACACTCATATGCCTCACAAGTAGGCACCCCTCATTGCGAGCTGGTGCATCCACTTCCCTCTCCGGGATAAGAAGGGGCTTGGAAGTTGACCTAGATCACGGCGACGACCCATCGTGATCCGCCACCAGGCGGCCAATATAGGGTGTTAATAATAGCGTGCAGATGGTTTAATGACGGTGAATCCGGGTTTAATCTCGGGAGTAAGGCATCTTTGCGTCATGTCTCAGTTGGACGAAAGTAAGATGTCGAGCTGTAAGGCGGGCAGTGAGCTCGTATTGAGGATCTCCAGCGATCCATCCACTCCGGAAACCCTCATTGGGCGGCCGAATGAGACAACGTCTGCGGCCAAGCGGAGGGTGTCTTACTTGGAACAAATAACATCACCGCCAGGATGAGCCTCTCCGCACCTGCACGAGCCTGGTTGTCTCACCAACCACTCGGATGAGTGTTACACCCGTCACTTGGTCCTCCCAACGGCGGGTTTGGCTTCGGGAGGATATTATTAGCATCGGACCTGGCGGAGGGCATAGATGGGCCCATTGGTCCTCCTCCATGGGCAACCGAGAATAAACACTCGTGCTGCGCTCTTTTTGCCGGGGAAGAAGAGTCGTGAAGTTGTTGCTCATTCTTTTTCGTTTGAAAGAGTCGTTCCTTGACACCATGAGTTCTGCGCGCAACACCAACTCTTTTGACGACAAGATGAACACCTCGGACCGGTCCGACTCGACCGATCGCGAGAGACTTCTTGTCGATGAAGAAGATGTTCACTGGTCGGGGAAGAAGAGTGTGCGATCGGGGCCTGGAAGATGGCTAAACATAATATTCGTCGTTGTCATTGCCATAGTGTCGTGTTTGGTCGGCATCTTCATTGGCCACAACCAAGGCGATTCAGACAAGGCATGCACGCGGCGTATCACCCAGCACTGTACGTTTTAGTTTCAAGACTGTCACTGAGCGTCAAACATCGAGGAAATCAGAACGTTGAGCTAACGCGACCGTAGCACCCGTGGTATCCAATGTTGGGCTCAACTATCACAAGCAACAGTTTAACGGGTCGCTTCTCAAAGAAAACATCTTCCGACAAGATGCCAGCCCGGAAGTGGATGCAGCATGGGAGTCTCTCGGTGCCAACTGTTGGTTTCCTTTCACATTATGAAGTGAGTGAGTGGAGTTGGCTGATCGTAGTCCAGACCGATCCATTCGCGTGCCTGCCGAAGAAGCCGAGAAATCAGGACTCGCTCCCGACCAGGTTAAGATCAACGAGAAGTACGGAGGTGGATATCCTGCCAATGTGGAGGGATTCCACCATCTGCACTGCTTGGTATGTTAGACAGGATAAGGGACAATATAGGTTGTGTGACTAACGGGTTACAGAATCTCCTACGCCAATCCCTTTACTACAACTACGACTACTACCATGACCTTGGCAAGGGCGCCTTCACCAACAATGACTACGTTGTCCGTCGCCACGTCAGTACGTTTTCACTGCTACTCCTTTCTTTCGAATCAGTACTAATCTTGATAGCTCACTGTCTCGATATCATCCGCCAGCAGCTGATGTGCACCGTGGACGTGGGAGTCCTGGGTCAAGTTTGGGTCCACCCCGACCACCCTGAGCCCTTCGTCGACTTCAACACTGAGCACAAGTGTCGCAACTTTGAGCAGATCCGCGAATGGGCGGAGCGAAACCAGCTTCCGGAGACTGTTCCTAATGATTTCCTCCAACCCCCGAAGATTGGGGATAGAGTGTATGAGGAGATTCCATGATGGTTGCTGCTCCCTGTATATAGAATGTACATATAAATGTCTTGATGTCAATGAACTAAGGGAATGCGATCCTTTCCTAATGTAAAGCGACCTTGTGAAACGTTGGGCTGAAACTCCAACCATTCAACACTCCCCGGGGCAAGGCATCTGGGACGATCGGACCATGGACGTTTGAAAGCCTATTAAGTTCAGGTTGCAGCGGACTGAGTCATGAAACTTGATGTGATAAATTGAGCTTGGTGATATATGAAGACAGGACTGGATGGGATTGGTAGTTATGGAAATGATTAGTAAATCCTTCATCCTGGAAGGGGCATTCAACCACTGCTCCCAGAGGCCGTGACAATAAAAACAAATGCTCATTGCACTTCACACCAGATTCCTCGCATGTATACCAAATCCGGCAGTCCTGAATGGCACCAGGCGTTAATGTGGCTCGACTGGCCGGATAGGGCTGATCAAGGTTACGTTGATCCGCCGCCGTCCCATGGATGGTACCTGGAAGGGTTTGACCCAGGAGATTGAGGTTGCAGTCTGATATTTTGGAAAGATGACTAGTACAGCGGCTTCTGATCGCTGTAAATGTTCTAGGTGTATACCAGAAGAGTCGTGCCGATAAGTTCTACATGTGGCGCCTGATTCACGACTAGAATCATTCTAGAAGGAAGCGCCCTCCTGCAGGGCTGCCTAAGCTTTTCACAACGTCGAGGATTATCAGCGCCTACCCCGCATCGATGAAAGATATCTGCAACCAACTCATCTTCCCAGTTGCCATGCTTTTCTCGTCGGCAACTCCGTTGGTACGCCAAATGGAACTCTAACCATATGAGCTTCGTTGCTCCACTCGATCGAAATCATGAGTCCTGTTATCCCTATCATTGATTTTGCTCGTAGGTAGACAGGACAGATATGTCTGGAAAATGCACTGACCATCTCCGCAGCCTTCTATGGAGGCCGCAGGGAAGACCGACAGCGCCTGAAGGAAGAAATTCACCACGCTTGCAAAGACCTTGGATTCTTCCAACTACGCAACCACACCATTCCACCCGAACTCCAAACAGCCATTCTAGAGCAGGCCAGTGATTTCTTCCGTCTACCTATAGAGACTAAGAAGAAATACGAAAGGGGTAAGTTCACAAGCAACATCCACACCGGTGCCCACTGTTTAAGCTCCCAGACAATGACAGCTTCAACCGCGGATACGAACGCTTGCGAGCCCAGAACTTTGAGAAACGATCCGCAGGTGACCTAAAGGAGAGCTTCTTTCTTGGTCGACATCTCCCACTAGATGATCCGGATGTCCAAGCCGGAAAATTCGGCCTGGGACCCAACAAGTATCCTGTTGAAGTGACAGACCCGCAGCTCTTCCGAGACACGGTTGATCGGTACTATGGAGCCGTTCTCAGTCTCACTATCGACCTTATGACTGTTATTGCCGGACTGGTGGGCCTTGGTTCAGATGCTCTACGCAAGTTCTGTACCAAACCCATTGCTACACTTCGCTTGCTTCACTATCCCCCCCAGGCTCCTGATGCGTCGGAGCTGGAAAGAGGTGTGCATTGCCCAACCCTCCCGCATTCGGCTCCAACCAATATTGGGGGTACCACGAATGAGCTAACTTTACTTACAGGCATCGGAGCTCACAGCGACTTTGGTGCTATAACCATCCTCCTGCAGGACTCTGTTGGGGGTCTGCAGGTTTGGAGCCGGACGTCGAAGGAGTGGGTGGACGTGGTACCTGTGCCCGGCGCAGTGGTAGTCAACACCGGCAATATGATGATGCGCTGGACAAATGATCGGTATGTCTCCAACCTACACCGAGTCATCAATGCATCGGGAACTGCGCGCTACAGCGTTCCTTTTTTCTTCGATGGCAACGCAGATTTCCTGGTCGAGTGCCTGGAAAGCTGCCTCGAGCCGGGCGAAACGCCCAAACACGGCCCAATCACTGTGAACGACTGGATGGTTGGTCGCTATGCAGATACCTTTGGGGGTGGCGAGGGAGAGGGCGAAAAGGACCTTGTGGGCTTGGAGTAACAACAGCAGAATACATATGATCGAGGCAAAATCATCATGGGGATAGCGCACGGTTCTTTCTATCAACCGTGGAGAAATATGAGGATCCTGGGCTTAATTCTACCTCAAGGATGGTTAGTCACATACCCAAACCACTGGGTACCAGGGAAGCCAGGCGCGGCCCGAGCGAAGCACATCTGACTATCGAGTTTTGAGAGAAAGTAAGTAGAATTGGGACGATCTAGAGGTAGATTGAAGCATCAGGGATATTATTGCCTTTAGTGATCAACCGTGTAATGCACAGCGGGCCTATGACGGAGCCGGCTATATCGAGGGGATAAAGTATCCACCCATGCAGCAGAAGAGTAGTGATAACTAATGATCCAGCATTTCAACAAAATTTAGATAATCCGAATACTTCTTGCCTACAGGAAGCCAATGCACGCAATGGGAAATTCCGACGTTGGTAAAGAAACATGAATCGTGTCGTCAAACATTGCTGGGTGGCTTCAGAATGCATTGTTCTGTGTAACGTGGCGGGTGGAGGACCCAGCAGCACCGGCTGCACGGATTTAGTAAGTGTCGAGGTCGTAGATGTCACCAAGATATCAATATCCCAACTATTTGCAAGAACCACCGTGAGGGATGGGGGGAGCAGACCCAGTACCTGCTTGAGTCCTTTGGAAAGGCCCGGGATTTAAGTTAGCAGTCGGGATATGAAGTGCAAGCAATTGGGTCGACTCGAAACGTCATGCTGCAAGTGCGGGCTCCACGCGAACCACACTGAAAATAAATCCGGATTGTTCTGGCGGGTTGCCATCGGCTCAGGGTCGCCTCTGACAGGCGCGTTTTCCTTCCGGGCCAATCGATCCTACGTCAACCATGTTGCCCCGGAGTTTGAGCTCGACCAGATTACTACTCTGTATATTCTGTGGCCCCAGGCAATCCGGTTTGGGGCGGATATCTTCCGTCCCCCATCCACTACCTGCCCCCATCAACCATGTCTCCTTCCCAATGCGTGCGTTTAGATCCCTGCCGGATATATTATCCCTTCACCCCTACTTGCGCGTTCGTCTGTGATTTCCCCTTTGTGTGGCACCTTGTGGTCGATCGACAAATTACCGTTGATCAACCTTATCGAACCTGCTCAGTGCTGTGATTTAACGGACGGTCTGCTACCCTCCAATCAGGGCTCGTAAATCGCTTCACTGGGCGTGCCTTGCAAACCACCCACATTATCAACTTCGCATAAATAGCAGCCGTGATCACCATCCACTGCGCAACATCTTAGTGGCTTATTTTTGTATCTGCATACTATCTTAATTGTGCATCAATATTTCAATACACCACTGCTTACCTCCCCAATCCCTTCCCCTAAACGCTTCAATGGCCGACGTGAGAATGTCCGCCGACTTGAACCTCTACGGCCCCCTCTCAGGACCAACACCCACCACCGACGAGACCTGGCCGGGCTCCCTTCCCTTCTATCTCGATAACACCCTTCCCCAGGACTGTCTTTCTCTTCCTCTGTTCGAAGATAACAACCAATGGCTGCTCAATTCCTTCGAGCCGCCCGTGTCCTGGGCCACTGGACCCGCTCTGCGAACCAACTCCACCGCTAGCTCGGACGCCAGCTTCATTGCTCCCTGCCAGACTGTACACAATCCTACCAATGATTATGAGCAAAAATGCTCCCCGATGCAGGCCACCTTCCCTTTAGTACCGGCACAAATGCCTCCAGCTCCTATGCACGAAATCACCTCGCGGGGTAGCATCACAAGCGTCAGCAGCGGCGGTAGCGCCGACAGCAATCCATCCCGGTTCAGTATTTCCAGCTACAGCAGCAGTAATGAGAGCCCGGTATACAGTCGTCGGGGGAGCTCCAATCGACCACCCTCCCCAGGAGTTAAAGTGAACGAGCGCGAACGACGCAAGCGGGAGCGTTTCCTTGAGCGCAACCGTGTGGCTGCCAATAAATGCCGCAAGAAGAAGAAGGAGCATGCCAAGCAGCTCGAAAGTCGTTGCGAGACGGTCTCGCGGGAGAACACGCTGCTGGAAAGTCAAGTGGATCATCTGCGGGGCAAAATCTTGAACTTAAAGAATGAGCTGCTGCGGCACTCCCACTGTGGGGATGAGAGGATCAAAGATCATTTAGCAAAGATGGTTAAGCAGCTTTCTGATAAAGCTGGTACGACAACTCAGAGCCCCGAGGAGAAGAAAGAGCCACTACCTCCGACAGAGAGTCCAAAGCAGGAGCAGGAGATGACAATGGATCTTGAGGATTTGGTACAGCTCCCGGCTGCTGGGGACAGCTCAGCAACAGAGGGGCAAAAAGATACGGAGTGAATGTCTAATTCGGAGCTTGTCAATGGCCTGTACATGATGGCCTGCGATGATTTGATTAATGTCTATATGATGAGGCGTTGTGGATATTTTTGGTTCCCTTTCCCCTTCCTACGTCCCTATCTCTTAACCCTTTCTAATGTCTTTTGTCTCTTCCCTTACTCCTTTTTACCTCTCTACCTTTCTCTCCTCGGGACTTTCTCAAAGATACTTGTTCACGGCGATGGAAAAGTACTGTGTACGAGCTAGATGGTAGATACGATTGATGATGATGGCGGAAGCTAGCGTGCTAGCGATGTTTCTGTTTCTAATGTGGCGAGCGGGGTTTAACGGGGCGCAAAAGTAAACTTCAATCCAACTACTTCCATCACTTCATGCTTGCAAGTAATTCATTAAAGCTGAGTCGATTCAATATATCCACTGTCGTCATGATCGTCAATAACGGGTCGAATGGCCAATAGTATTAGCCACGGGGCCACCACTTACTCAATTGACCTTCGAAAATATTCGCCATCCAATCGTACTTTACAACCTACAAATAGTAGTACTACTGTACTGCTTGTACTAGTCTCCGAAACTCTATTATCAATAGCAATGCAATAATAATAATCCAATTCATCAATGCCACACTGAATACAATTTATCCCCATACTTGACTAATAATACATTCAATTGATATCACATAAAAACTCTTCCCTAACAAGTCCGATCATAATGTTATAGTACTTAGTAGTACGAGTAGATTTACTCCTCCGGCATATCCCCCCCAGTTCTCGATCCTCCCTTCCTACCAGCCTCTCTAGCCCGAGGATCTCCAGGCTCGAAGCTCCCTCCAGATGACATGCCTCCCTTGTGGCCGGCTTCCCGGGCCCGTTCTTCGCCGGGCTGGAAGCTTCCACTGGAGGCTTGGCCGCCCATGGAGGCGATGTTGCGCTGTCACCACTTCGATTAGTACTATGCTCTCGCTCATGATGGAGTAAAAGAAGGGAGTGGGATCAATGTACCTGCTTGTCCTCGTCCATGGAGGCGAATCCGCCCGAGTGGCTGGACTGGCCACCCTTGCGGGCGATGTTTTCGACTTCTTCCTGGGGGCGGTTGGCGAAGTTGCCGGGGTTGGGGTTGGAGGCCATTTTGATGATGATTGTGCGTAGAGTATAGGTAGTATTGTTTAGAGATAGATGCTTGTTGATTAAGATGGGAGAGTAAGTTCCAGGGTTAAGGTAGGCTATTTGTAGGTCTTTCGGACTGTGGATAATGATGCTGGTGTCTAACTATAGATGTTACCAATGACTACGTACTGATGTCAATGTTGATGCAGTAACCATGATCGTGATTGTGGTGAACATGGTATGGTTAACCTCGATTCAAGTTTTGGGCATTTCTCCAGGGTCCTGGCTGCATGTGGTCTACATGGTCATGTACCTACTTTGGGTAAGGCAGGGACAAGGTACAATTGTTGGTTGTGAAGTCATTCAGCATCATGTTGTGGGAACATTGTTATTTCTGGGATGGAGGTAATACGGGTACTTCTCTCTTTATTGAGATTCTCGAGAAAAGTCTGGAAGGTTGGATGTGGTCATTGTGATGGTGGTGTTTCATTGTGGATAGTCTGGGTTCGGTCGGTAGTTGTACGGTGGCACTGTGCTTGACACTGGTGGATGAATGGCGGGGTTAGTGATCGATCACATACTGTGTACAGTAGATAATGTGTCAATATGATCTCCTTCCGTGCAATTGCCCTATAATGGAAGAGATGGAGACAACCCTTGTCGTTGCTGGACAAGTCGAGATGAGGTCCGTTCGGTCTGGCCAGGGCCTCCAAGATAGCACAGATAAGCTGTGGGGCAGCCTCACTCTGGAGGAAAAGGTGGACCTGACCCGCGTACAAAGCCTCACTCCCTCTCAGCGGTGGTGTTGTCTGTTGGATTCTTAGAGGGATACTGTTATGGGCCTCGCATCAAAACAATTCTCCACGACTGTTACTCTCATGACATCACCGATGAACATCACCATTACCTCATCAATATCCCCTCCCAATCAAGCTGCTTCCTCCGTCCCCTGGGTCTGAAAGCCAATTTGAGTATTGGTTCCACAACTTCCCTGTCATCCATCCAGAGGGTCTCTGGGACTTCTGACTGGCAGGGCCCTTCTGCCGGAATACGGGACGAGAGAGCCGTTGCCCACGGGTGATCCCCGGTCTGTGCGATTATGCTGCCGTTGAGCTCTGGCCACTGACCATGTGTGCGCTATGTTGGGGAGAGCATGTGCAAAGTACATAATTTTTCTGTCAGTAATTATTGCTAATTTGTGTCGCATAAATGGTCTGGTGCTAAGTCTTTTCTATAGTCTCTCTATCGTGCCTCTGTATCAGACATGGATGCTACAACCAGAGAAGTATCCGTGTAACGCTCGGAATGCCATCACTAAAATGCCCCCCCTCCACCCCATTTCACCGGTCGCGTTTGACCAAATAGTACTGAATAGAAACAGAACCCAATCAAATCAACTTGCTCCGGACGAATTGACCAAAATACTGGTCCAATGCTTCCACATCTCCTAAACACCCTAACCAGGCAACATGTTGATCCGGACGGCAGAGGACCAGACACCCAGTCTCTTCTCGTATGCCGTACCTTTCATAGGCATGGCCACAAGCTTCACCGTATGAGCCGTCGTCCGCAAACACCCTCGAGTAATCCCATCCCCACATCTCATCGAATGGATGGAATATATCCGGTAGGTCCAGAAGGTTCACGGAAGTCCTCGGGCTGGAATGCACCACAATCGTCTCGAGAAGGGGGCAACACCGGTTCGACTTTAGGTCTTTGTGCAGACATGGCAGATGAGGCTGCTTGTTGAATCGGTTCGCAAAACTAGCCAGCTGACTCTGGTTGCGAGGTTCACGCAGGTCGCCTGGGAATACGAGCAGCCTCCATGCTGCGTTACTGGTCAACCTGCTAACCAGCTGCATGCTGATCCCGTCGGCCTGGCCCACGACTGGATACGATGACAGGCGCATACCGATCGTGATATTCTTTGCGACCGAGGTATCTGCCTTCTTTCCGGCAATCAACTCGTTTGGACCATATGTCACCCCCGTTCCCGTCATGAAGTCGATGTACTGGCCACGAACGCGCTCCACTCCTTCGGTCACGCTCGTGTCTTGCTCGTACGCTTGAACTAACTCAGTATCCAGCTTGAGCAGCTCCTCGCCGACTGGTCGTCGTTCTAATTCGTATGTATCGAGTATGCTCGGGGAAGCTTCTCCTGTAATAACAGAGCATAGCTTCCATGTTAAGTTGTAAGTATCCTGCATTGACACGTTCAGACCCTGACCTCCCTTGGGCGAGTGTGTATGTGCTGCATCTCCAGCCAGGAAGATTCTGTCGTTATTAGTGTATGATTCGGTCAACGAGAGAATTTACCAACCTGTTGTGCGGCCTGTACGTCTCCACTAAACGTTGACCTATCTATCCCTAGTCAGCTACGGCCGCCTGCCTTCGTTTAATACTTACCTTGTAGATGGACCACCAGTCGCAGTGCTTATAAGTCAAAGAGTAGGGCTTCATGACTTTCGCCATGGCTCCCACAATTTCATCAAGTGATACTTCCGATCGGTCTTTGCCCTCCACACTCAACCTCCCATCGCCTTTGGGATAGATGTAAAAGCGAACTAGCCGATTCTCCCTAGGTGCCGTCATGATGCTGCCACGGTCTCCGGCATGTATTGCACAGGACTGACGAATATCCGCTGAAACCTGTCAATCAAGCGAGCAAATGTACCAACTGACCAAACTTACGGAAATCAGTGATCGGGGCGATGTCCACAACCCCCCAAGTGGTATCTCCAGAGCACACTCGCATCGGGACCTGCAGTTGCTCTCTTGTCCAGCTCCTCGCACCGTCGCAACCGATAACATACCGAGCGCGAATGGTTTCAAGGTCACTGAAATGCCCATTAGCCCCTAGAACATCATCCAAGTCAGCATGCAACCACCATCAGAACCAAGATTAACCATACCATTCTGCCCAACCCTCTTCACCCCCACGATGACCGGATACTCATCCTCCCCTTCCTCTAGCAGCTCCAACGTCTCCGCCTGTTTCCCATACTCCACCTTCATCCTCCCCCCCTGCTCTAACCCCAAATAATCCAAAATAATCTGCTCAATGATCCCCTGATTCAGCAACACCATATTATACCTCGACTTATCCGTTTGAGCCGAGTGCATCTTGTGCCTCGTTATCCCGCCCGTATGTTTATCATAGCCCTACACAGCGCCCGAATTAGTTGCTGTGCTCTATTTCCCCACGAGGATCTGAACTGGAGATAAAGCTGAATGCGATATAGTATATAAGAATTAATAGTTTATTTACCCAGAAACACATCTCGGCATGCTGCACACCTTTCCGTATTATCGGATCAACTACCCCGAAACTCTCTAAAATCTCGAGTGTTCGGCTCTGTATCCCGTCTGCGTGTCCGGTCGCTGTTCGGCTGGGGTACTTGTCGATGATTCGGGTGGTCATGTTCGTGTATTGTGAGGCCCAGCAGGCCGCCATGAGGCCGGCTGGGCCGGCGCCGATGATCAGGAGGTCGGTTGTCGAGGGAGAGGAATTGGGTGCCATTGCTGGTGGGTGTCGTGTCATGCCATTGGATAGGTGTGGAATAATATATTATATGTAGATCCTCGTGTATCCTGTACAACGAATGAGAATTGTGGTATTTTCTCACACTATGGCAAGTCTATCGCAAGCAATTCTTGCGTTCCTGATGGCTTCTGATAAAGTACAAAAGTGGCGTCACAATTGAGTTCGGGCGTTTGGTTAAGGTGACTACCACATCGAAACGTCATGGATCGTCACACCGTTGATGACTCTTTGTCGCCGAGTTTCTTGATCATACTTGCTATCCACCCGGTTGCTTATCCTGAATGCAGACTATATTGTGGATCGCCGGATTTATTGTACATGTTGTAATTGATCGCCGTGTTCTTGGGGTGAGATTGGCACTGGGTTGAAGGTACTACCCAAATAGGCAATCCAACTATCGGATTTATTTTCCACCTCAACCTGCTACTACATCATTGGGGTGTTCAAACCTATTTAACGTTAGATCATGGCAGAAATGCTAAATATGCTAATTGCTTCAATAGAAGGTCTAAACTCACCGATCCCACGTGGTCCGATCGGAGTCGTGACCCTCGGGTATAAGTCACCGGTCGCATCGTTAGCGATTCGGGTACATAGAGAAGTTGAAATGCGGCGCTAACGAAACGATAGCGATGAAACAAGAATGTTAACGCGATTTTTACACGTCTGGGGTATAAACACCAAGCACATCATACACAGTATGTGCCATATCAACTGTCAACGCCATCACGCGAACCGCACTATCAACCCGACGATAAGTCCGACGAGAGCCCCAATGAGGATCCCACCAGCCGTATATAGCAGCGAACGGCGCCACGACCAGTTCACCCAGTGTAACTCGATCGGTAACTGATAGCCTGGGTTCATGGGTGCGTTGGATTCAAGGGTTGGTCCTTTGGCATAGCTGTCGGGCTGAGCGGAAGTCATGATTTTATTCGGAGGATGTCCGTCGTCAAGGCTGTCAGTACTTGATCAGTTCAGATATCCTCGGGGCTAATATACGTACAGCACTAGCATGCGATTGTTGTTCTAATGGTATTCACCAAGAGAAGATGCCGACAGCGGGCCTCCTTCACTTTTGTAGTTAAATCAACCACCCGCATTTGCACCATTTCCGTATGACTTTGTCCTCCATCCAAACGGGCCATACAGAATGCAATGCGGGGTGGGTTGAGTTGTGAGCCTACAGACGTGCTGTCTTCCTTGGCTTCTTGGCATCGCGTCTCATATGAGTGCCCTACGGGGATTATGACTTCGACGGTTCTTTGACCCCGTAGTTGTAGGCGCCGGCTGTGGGTCATATCGAGTTCGTTGGTGGATGGTGGGAATGGGATCATACACTAAGGATGGGACCCGCAGAGGTTCATATGGATCTGCGTTCTCATTTGTAGTCTATGAAGGTAATGTCTCGGAGGACAAGAGACCGGGCAGTCATAGCAGGACAGATTAGAGGCGCTGGTTCAGGGCCCATCCCCTGCTGCCAAGCATCATATAGACAGAGATGGTAAAAGCCAGGGGTGTCCTAGCAGTTTCTGTCAGTTGACAACGCGCATGGTCGGAATATTGCGTATGCCAAGAAGTAGCGTCCTGCCACTTTGCAGAGATCAATATAAAAAGAATCCTAGTGCCGATGTTCGAGGGCTTCGTTAGTACTAGGCCTGATGCTATGCTGATTTTGAAGGTAACGGCGGCCGATATTGTCGGAAACATCACAAGAACTATTACTAGGTGTAGTATATATGTCATGTTGATTCTTCCGGATCCGATATCTCACTATCGCGGTCATCTAGTCTTATACTAATCGTAGATCGACCCCGACGCTGCAGTTGGAAGAGAACATCATCCCACAGGCTGCAGTGGAATATAATCAAGACAAGACATCCTCGATTTCTCAGTTTTGAAAATAACAACCCGTTTCTTTAGGTGGACCCGGCCAAGAAACCGTGGCAATTCGGGAAAGTCACCTCGGCCTCGTGGTCGACTTCGCGCAGCCCCACGGCAGGGGGATTGAAAATCTCGCCGAGTTGAGAGCAACATGGACTGTTATTAGGATATACTCTAATGTCGAGAACAATGGTCCAGTCGACTGAGAGACCGAGTTTTCTAACCACGCCGCTTCGTCGAATCCGCGTGGCTTGCAAGGAATGCAATGGCTGATGGGTAAAACCCTCAATCGCAGATCGGCCATCCTGAGATAAGACACATCGGGCCGAAGAGCCAGTAAACTCACAAGATGCCTTTGTTATGCCATCTCGAGCCATAGCAGACCAACTTATCCGGGTTTCCTTTCCGACGTCATACACCCAGTATACCCCGTATTGGAACGCTAGGCCTTCACGCGGTCGTATCTTCAGAGAAAACCCTCCCCATCCTGCAAGCCATTGTAGTCCTTGGCGTTACGATTGACAGCAAGATCGTGGTCTAGTAAGTGGGATTTACCGACGTGCTGCCGCGAGAAAGGCACATTACGTCCGAGCAAAGGCATCGTACGATGCGGATTCTGAGAGATTTCACAATCCTTGCAGCAGCCTTGCTTCTACTCAGGTTCTGGTGGACAGGCCCCGAGGACCAGAAACATTCCTGGTACTGGGTAGATTGCACCGCAAGGCTGGCTCAATTGTTGCGATTGCATTGGCCGCGTGCTGCGTCAATCCTGTCGTTTGGCGGCTCTCTTAATATTGTGTCAGCACATCCCCGTGCGCTATGGGTCACTTGATAAGATCCTCGCAAAAGCGAAATTGGTGGCCGATTCAGGTAAGATTCTTCTGATTCCACGTGTGGTACTCATGTACTAATTGAACTAGATTCGTGATTGAATCAAATCTTCAGCTTTCGCACAGCCGTGTCACATTCAAGACATAGACTATGATATAGACCTGCCAACTTAGGACGACTCCAATCTTGACCATGGCTATGACCATATATTTATCCCTTTCCGGCAGGACTTTCACATATAATGCATCCCGGAAATGTCTCGGTTAGCAACAAATCCTAAGTCGCTCTACCCTTTCGTTCACATATCACACACAATAACCGACAAATTCCCAAGATGTATACATATCTATAGGCCAATTCAGTCCCCCAGGCCCGCGCCCGAAAAACTCAAAACAGAAGTATTTCCCAGAATGCTCATACAATGGGAACTTAAGTTGCCGGACCAGATGTAGCACGGGCCCCAGAGGGTTGCGTTGTCTCTGACATGCAGCAATAGGTCCAATGTCGAGCATTAGGTATGTGTATAGTGCTTATGTGACAAGCAAACACCTGACGTGGGATATTGAGCATATCCTCATGGTCGCCACACGCTCTTCAGGATGTTTGGGCCGCCATGCTCGAGGACAAGGCTTGGATGGACAACATTACGAACAGAAAGACCAGACTTATGGCGGCTAACTATCGCATTGCTACATCCTTCTTCCGTGAGCATGACAATCGGGTTTGCGAGTCGTAGGTATTTTTGAGAACCCCTCAAAAGATTGATTATGCTGATACGTGGAAAGGAATACCGGCTTGTTTGTTTGGGTTGACCTTCGCCATCTATTGCTAGGAAAGTGTGTCACACCAGAGTCAGACTACAGGCAGTCGAGGGTTACATTGCCTGACGTTGAGCATCGCTGACATCCGTGCGAAGAATGGGGTTATGATTGCGCCTGGAAAGGTATAAATGCCAGAACTCGGTTGGTTCCGAGTCACATTCACTCCCGGGAAGGAAGCCTTGGAAGAAAGGTTAGAGCGGCTGTTGAGATCCATCGCAGAGGCTGAGGCGGAAATTTGTGGAAAATGAAGGACTATGCCGTTTGAAGTATAGTGAAGCGCATTGATTGCTATCTCGGTCCGTAAATCACACACATCCACCACTTTTCACCAGCCTTGTCTGCCTTTAGCGTTCCACAATCCCCCTCCGCACCTTGGATGGCTGCCTGTGGTGCTGTCATCTTTACTAGGCTACCTAAGTCGCACTCTCGAGATAATTCTATTTTCTCATCATCCGTGTTATCGTGATCACGATCAAGCCCAATCACCTCGGACCATCTTTGCTATTTATAGGATAGTCCGGACAGGGATTCCTTCTCGCCTCTGGCCACGATAATGACTGGGTCGCATTAGGGCATAGTACACAGTTACACTATAGGACAAGCCCTGGTAGCTTGCAGGTTCCCCTCTCTCTTTGGGTAACGATGGGACCAACTGGAAGATCAGACTGAGAGCCGGACTAAACACAGACCCACGGCGAAGGCGGGCGCAGACATGAATGGTGCAACCAGGGATTCTAGATCAAAGCGACCCCACCAAGGGAGATTAAATTCATGTACAAGGCTACAAGCATATCCCAATCGTATCTAGCTAGGTAGCTAGGCTGCTAACCAAGTGACTACTGTGTGGCACAGTCGCGTACCAGCGGAATGAGCCACGACCCTGCTTCCCACACAGCCAGCATCCGGACGGGCCCTTCACCCGAGCCTCACACCAACAAGAACCCCAACCGATCGCAAATGGCCCCCAATTCACTAAATTGAAGCCAACTCATCTGGTGGACAAAACAACAGGGATTAGCTGGACTAGCTGATTTAAATGCCCATCCGCCATGCACCGCCCCTTAAAAACCGTTGGCCCAGGAAGCCTTCCCTCCTCACTTTTTCCCTCCAAGAAAAACAAACCCCCAAACTGTCTGCATCTGACCTCAGCCAACCATGGCTGCCAGGTCGTCGGATGGGCTCCGTCTCCTGTCCGATGTCAACATCCCGGACGCAAGATTGAACGACGACTCATCCGGCGAGGACGATAAAAGCGTAATCGATCTTCGCGATCTCGGTCCGGGGCCACGCGATTCATTTCGTAGTGACTTGACCGATACACCACCCAAAGGTGTCGATCATGGCGATCAACCTCATTCTATGCCATTGGTGACCAATAAGCCCAGGCGTCGGTGTTCGGGTCTCTTCGTCACTCTTATTGTACTGGGCGTGTACACTACCATCCTGTCCGGCGTCTTCTTCGTCGTCGCGTGTATCAAGCCCTACTATGGCAGTTTGATCGGTAACAATGCCGGACTCACTGCCTCGTCCGCATCCTTGCTGAGCGCCCTGTTGGCCAAAACAATCGAGCTCTCCTATGTCACTGTTTGTGTGGCATTCCTGGGCCAGCTGTTGAGTCGGCGGGCTCTCGCGCATGGGTCCGAGGGCGTCAGCATCGCTGACATGACGCTACGAACCTGGATCACGCAGCCGGGGTCGCTGCTGATGCAGTGGGATGTGCTGCGCTATGTCGGGTGGACGACGCTTGGTGGGTTGACGCTAATTGTCGCTCTGGTTGCGATGCTGTATACCACTGCTGCTGAAGCCCTAGGTTAGTCACTCTGTCCCCTCACCATTCATGATAGACCCTCTTTCTGACCGTCTATAATTCCCCGGCTCTAGTATCTCCAAGCTTGGTCATGGGCCCCGTCCAACCCCGACTCCTGCAGGGAAATGTCTTCACCGAATACTCCAACGTTTATTACTTGGAAGACGCCTGCCAAACTCCAATCACAGTCGATGTTGACCCAACCCACTGGAATGAGACCTGTCTAGAGATGGAGATAGCCGGCCGCTCATATCACGACTACTATCAATACCTGCAAGGTTGGGCCGAAATGCTGAAAGCCGGAAATAGC
Organism: Aspergillus vadensis CBS 113365; assembly: GCF_003184925.1. Taxonomy (NCBI): domain Eukaryota; kingdom Fungi; phylum Ascomycota; class Eurotiomycetes; order Eurotiales; family Aspergillaceae; genus Aspergillus; species Aspergillus vadensis. The sequence goes on from NW_020292074.1 coordinate 213,970, forward strand.
ACCTCAACCGCCCTCGCTTATCGCCCGCAGCCGCATGCCTTGCTATACGACAACACCACAGTGACCGGTCGCTGGATCGAAATCGTCAACACAACCGCCCTATCCGAACAACATGGTCGCGTCGTCAACAACGTCACTGCCGCCTACCCACACGGTGGCCTCTTCGCCGCTGCACGCAACCCTGCAAATAAGATCCAACAGCCCGTTGACATGTCTGGAGAGGGCAAGTACATCATCCAAGCCTCTCTCCCATCGCCTGCTATCAATGTGATGTGCGTCGGCATGTCGCATGACGAACTGAAACCCCTCATCTACACCGAGTGGCCCAACCATAAGCCTTTCAACGCATCGACGTGGGCAACCGCCGCACCAACATACTCGATCAACACGAACCGCACCGTCGTCGATGACCTCTTCGGCTTCAGCGAAGACCAAGGCGCCCCTGTTTTCCCCATCTATCCAGAAGCCTACAACACCATCCTGAACCCCAAAGTCGACAACACAAACTCCATCTACATATTAGGCAGTGCCCCTCCAGGCCACGACCCGAAGTACGTCCTCTGCGGACTGCGCGGGAAGCTTTCAGGTCGCTGCTCAGCGCAGTATCAGGTCGACCCGAGCGGCGGGGATTTGAGCTCACGTTGCGAAGACGCTGCCGACAGGCTCCAGTACAACCGGATACATCCTAACACGTCAGAGGATCAGTACCTGATAAACTGGAAAAGCGTGGCATGGGAGTGGGCAGACACGGTGACTCTCGCGTCAGGCATCCAGGGTGACGACGCCGCTATTGAACGCACGCTGATGGAGTTGGTTCCGAGCTTCGATAACACCACTAACAGCTCTTCGCTGGATCCTCGACTCCCCTCGCTCAGTGAGGCTTTGGCCGTCTTAGCAGGAAGTACCGCCCTCCTCGGTAGCCAGTACTCTCCATTTGTTCCCGATTGGAATTACTCCGAGCCTAGTCTCAATACCCCTGCCGTGCAGGTGTTCAACGCGACACTGCAGTCTGCGGGCTATGCGTCCGGCCGGACGAGTGACTGGCAGCAGGTGTTCTATGTCATTCTGGCTGTAGTCTTCTTGACGAACATCATGTGTCTGGGGTTCATACTCTTCCAAGGACGCGGGCAGTTAGTGACAGATTTCACGGAACCACCGAATCTGTTCGCTTTAGCTGTGAATAGCCCGGGAACTGTGCATGCGTGGTCTGGAGCGCAGCTGGGAGCGGCGGGAACTCCGCGCTTGCGCGATCGATGGCACGTCGATATGCGCGAGGAGAGCGGGCATTATTATATTCGTACCTGCGGATAGTTGCAGCACTTTGAGGATGGGGCGGCGAACTAATGGATATGATGTGATGATGTGAGGGTGGTTAGAGCTTTTCATTTATATTTACTGCATTGCAGGTGTTGGCGAATAGCGTGTTTTGTATTGGACAGATAATATTGTAATAATGAATCGAGAGGACAGATGAGGTTGCCCTAATTGTATGCGATGGTCTTGGCATAAACTCGATTTGTCATGCCTCTTACTGACGGTGAAGATTAGACCACTAGAACAAAATGCTCGGTTCGAATAAAAGAGTCAGCGAGCCAAAGATCCTCAGATATTTCCCAGGACATGGCGGATGGCGGATGGGTATGCAAGGGTGTCCGCGGGGCTGGTTCTGCCTTTCGTATTCTCGGACAGTAACCATGAGATTGATCCTGAGGCACCGCGGATAGATGAGGAGGTTAAATCATCGTTCGTCCGAGCCCCCGGAGCCGAGAAAGGACATCTCTAGCGATATACCGGAGATGCTACGGATGACGAACTGGTTAGTCTCCGATAATTATAGATTGTTATTGAATCCTCTATCGATGAAAGTGTCCCTTTTAAGGGTATTCCACAGTTTTGGAGATAATGATAGCTCCTGGAGATACCTCGAGAAACTTAAAGTTAACCGTAGTTGCAAAGGAAAGAGATAGAGAAGGATTGTTGGCCATACCTCCAGATAGTAGCATTCCAATGGTGGATTGAGCAAAGGCGGGCTGACAACTGGTTAACTCCAATGCTCAGTAACATGCTCCTTCGAAGAGCGCTATTAATACTTACTGTGAAAATTCAGTCAAAGTCTTTCATGCAGTAGTCAGCTATATAGCATGAAAGGCATTGATTGGACCCATGTCCATTGTGGCTTTTGTTGCGAACTCTAACAAGCCCAGGAAGATGTGCTGTTGTGCTACTATTGAACGATCCATGTAAAAGTGGTGTCTCATTGGCCGGCAACTTACATATGCTGCATATCTCTCTCCATTCGGGTTGTTTACAATGATAGTCAATGATAGTTTGCAATGCCAACCTCCACGGACTGTCACACCGACGAGAACCATCACAGATGCCCCGCCACAACTATCTTCACTTGTAGATTGTGCTGAGATAGCTTCCTGTCCTCGAATCCTGATATAGCCAGTACTACTGGTACTCTGCATTCCTTTTCTGGCACCCTCATACATAGGCGCCCGTCCATATCTATACTGTACTCTATCATGGATAAAGGACGGCATGACACCCAGCTCATCATGAATCGGAGTATTGATAATTGTCCAACCCTGCATTCCGCTTGGGAGAAGATCGACAGGAAATCTGCATTCCGCCAGCTCATCCTTGTCCACCCCTTGCGTCATTCATCGCTTACCTTTACAATCCTCAGCTCAGCCTCACCTGGTCCTTTGAGATATAGTCAAGCTTCGTAGCTGCAGATCCCCCTCGAGCACTGCATATCCTTATTCCCCCAACATCAAATTATCCAACGCAACCAACAGTCGAGTTGCTCCCCCCGCAGCAGAATGGACTCGCCAGAGAGTGCGCTCCCCAGGCATAGGGAGCATCTCCCGGGAACCGCAATAATACATGATGGGGATCATCAACTCGTCCATGGGTCCAAAACTGCGATAGTGTGAGCGGTGCTCCTCGAGCCCAGATGTACAGCATTAGCTCACCTGCATAAGCCTCGTTCCTCAGCCATCGGACGATCCCCACGATCCACTAAATTGGTCGATGAAATGGAAGCGTAAGTCACAAGCAAACCACACAATGAACCACGCTCATCAATCACCTTCGACGATAGTCCTAGTGATCATGACCCAGCTCGTGGCCGCCTTCGTATTGACAGCATCCGCACTGTCCATGAGTCCGATGTTTCCTGCCTTCACCGAATCCTTCCATCCGAACAACACCCAGCTCCTGCTCATCACCGGCGTGTGTATCCTGTCCTTTGCCTATGCCAATTTGATCGTCGTCCCCTGTTCCAATATCTTTGGTCGTCGCCTTACCTTCTTGGTCTTCTTGGCGATCAGCATCGCCTCGTACGTATGGGAGGCTCTCGCCTCGTCTTATACCAGTTTCATCGTGGCTCGCGTGGTGAACGGAGCAGGGGCAGCGGCCTGTGAGACAATACCCATGCAGACTGTTGCGGATCTTTTCTTCTTGTACGAGCGAGGACAATGGACCGTAGCTTATTTGTGAGTTGAATGAGCCAGGAACACATCGAGGCCGTTTCACTGACAAGCCAAACTAAGCACTGCGGCTTCCTTTGGCTCGTTCCTGGGGCCGGTAATATCAGGAAATATCACACAAAGGTATGATTAGGTGCGGGAGCATATTGTATAAGCAGGGCATTGTGGCTTCGTAATGAATTACTGACTCATGGAAAACCAGATTCGGATGGCGCAGCTTCTTCTGGCTATCGATGGCCATGACCTGCTTCAACTTCATCACCATCCTTCTCTGCTCCCCGGAGACGAAGTACCACCGCGACCCTGCGTCCAAACCTCCACGGCATACGCCACATACGTCTCACACATTAGAGTCCTATGATTCGCCCACAGACATCAGCCCGACCGTAGACTCGAAGGAAATCTACTCAACCCAAGCACCACCACCACCCAAGCCCGGGACCGGGTCCCCCTGCAGCGCACAATTCAAACTATGGCAAGCCCCGGATCCGCAATGGAAGGCCTTTCTCCTACGAGACATTTTCACCCCATTCCGCATCTGCCTCTACCCGATCATTTTCTGGGCCGCGGCGACAGTGTCCGGCGTCGCGAACTTCGTTCTCTTCTGGAACCTCACTGAATCCTCCGTTCTCGGCGCCCCGCCCTATAACTTCAACGCCTCCCAAGTGGGATACTCCAACTTCGCCTTTCTGATCGGCTGCATCGTCGGACTCATCACGGCGGGGCCATTATCCGACTGGGTCGCGGTGAAAGCCACGCAGCGGAACAAGGGTGTCTACGAGGCGGAAATGAGACTCTTGGCTCTTATTCCACCTTCTGTGATACTGCTTATATCGGTGTTGGTTGGTTCATTTGCGATCCTCGATTTATGGCCCTGGCCTGTTTTGCTTATTTTCGCGTACGGACTCAGTGGACTGGTTGTTTCGGCCATGTCTAGCAATGCGGTGGCGTATGCGATGGATTCGTATAAACCTGTTTCTGGAGAGATTATGGCTGTAGTTACGATTATTAGAAATACTTGTGGGTTCACTATGAGTTATTGGGTGCCGTCGTTGGCGGAGAGGAAGTTGGGGTATTTTATGCCTGCTATGGTGCAGCTGGCTTTGACGTTTGGGCCGCTGGCGTTGGGTGTGCCAATGTATTTGTTCGGAAAGAGGTTGCGGGTCTGGACGAAGGATTCTAGTGTGCATTTGTATGGGGGATGATAAGGCTGTTCCATTGTCTGAAATATAATATATAGTAATATTCGTGTTTCTGCCCAGTACTTGTGTATTCCGGAAAGGGTGCAATGTTCCTGAACTATTAGGCACACTAAGCTAAGTAAAGGTCTCTTGTCAATATGCTGCTGCTGCAATTTCAGTAGCTACTGGGTATCCCGAAAATCTCCCTTTCCAGAGGGCACTGCGTATGGCGGACAAGGATGTGCACTGTGGGCTATTAAGGTCAGTCCGCCGTCTCGCTATATACATCAACTCGTACTATATGCTATGTATAGATCCTGTAAGATCCTTCTATATGCTACATGCTCTTATTTGCTTCATTCCGGACCATTGCGAACAAGGTGTCCGTCGCTGTCGTCGTTCGGGTCACGATCGGCCATAGTAGTGGATAACGCTCGATCGGTTATTGTTGTAGAGAGTGTCTGATCATCCGTACGAGATTCCTCTACATCCACGGTCTGCATAATTATGATGCTGTCGACCGCTCGTGGGAGTCTCTTCGGGGATGGTTGCGTAGGGTGTGGAGGCGTCTCTGGCTGCCTGGCCCGTCGGAGGCTGTACAATGTGGGCACGTTGGCGACCAGGGCCGAAAGAAGTTCCTCTATGGGGCTCAAGATTGTCTGCAAGGAAGTGTCGAGTGAACCTTGATGGAATGGGAAACGAAGAGCAGAAATCACCACGAGGACAATGCCGATGGAGAAGAGGCCAATGAGCTGGGCGCGTCTTCGGATAGTTTAGTATGGATGAGAAACGTTGGTATCAACATTTGCACTCACTTATACCAGGGACGCCTAATCTTAAGGAGCCAGTGAATCGGAAGCATAATCAGCATTACGTCGGTGACGCAGTTGAATACGGCATGGGCGGATATGTGGTATGTCGATCTGATACAAGGACCTGGAATCAAAGAGGGCAAAAGTTAGATATTCTGACTGAGACTAAAGTACTGTATACCTCGCGAACAACGCACCTGGATCGGGATAGACTTGAAAGTACAGACTCAATGGTCTGCATACGGTGAGGAAGAGAAGGAGCAATGTTATGTATGTGACGCATAGTATGGCCCACATGACGCGAATCCATATGTATGGCCACGGAAGCACCCCTAGAAGTCGGTTGATGAAACAGAGAACGACAGCCTTCTGGCACCAAATACTCGACGGTCTCAGTATTATTCACCATATGCGCCACGCATTTCCGCGTGTTCGGATGCTTACTTACTAGGTAAAGTAGATGATCGCACCAGCATAAGTAACTTTGCTGCTCATCTGGGAACGCTTGATATCGGCGCGACTCGGTACTTCGCCCGCCATATATGTGACGGCAACGTTACCAAGCGTCCCGAAAACAAGAGTTATATTCATGATATAGATCAAAAGAAGGCAGCAGAAAAGAGTTATATAGTCGCTGATGACGAAGGACTGTCGTCGATAGCGGCGCATATAGAGCCGGAGGCCCATGATGCTGATTGCCAGAGTCGCAAGGAGGTACCCCACGATGATGGCAGCATCACCCCCAGAAATGCTCATTGTGAAGCTTTACGGGACAAGCCTGGAGTCATCAACGGGGAAACGGGTACTGGACAGGGGGTTTATATTCAGGTGATGGTCCCGGAGACCTCGAGCATCCCAGTCTGGCGGAGACAAAGAAAGTTTAATTTGGAGCTGCCTCGGAGTCCCAGCCGGACCATAATTGACAGCTCCGATTCCAAATATATTGCAGATGGTAGCTCGATATTGCTGGAAGTTCTCGAGAGAAAGTGTCGGTAGAATCTAAGGTGTTGGGATTGACCTAGATCTAACAGTGGGTCTCTGAAGACTATCGGGGACCAGCGCATCCTCGTCGATGAAGATCCGCTTCTCGGGGACTCTTGGTAGGCTCGGTTGTGTCACCCTTGAGTGTGCCATGGGACGTTTAGATTCCAGCCTGGCCATGATTCCTGGGGAGCTCATTCTCAGAAAGGGAAAGGAGTGACCCAGCATTTCCCTTCAACACCCCCTTCCCCTCCCCAGGCACGGGAGGGATCAACCTTATCCGAGGCCCATGCTTCGACCCAAACATCAACGAGAGCGTCCAAGCGCTCAATAAACTCTTCGTATCACATCAGCCAAGGCATTTCAGACAAAGAAACTGAGTAGCTCATCCAGTTCGAGGGCAGCCACGGGCTATAATACCTTGTCTCCAGCCAATGCATAATGCTACCCGACCATAAGTTCGTTCCAGATAATAGGCCCCTCAGCACCGCATGCATCCACCTACGCCTGAAACAGAGGGCTAAGAAGTCCAGACCCGGCTGTGTAGCCTCGTAAACGGCCAACCCCGAGCTCCAGTCTCCTCCGCGGCCTTCCGGCTTCGTTGAGCAGCGGTGTTTGGGTCGATGTGCTAAGACGCCGTAGGTATTGGAAACGTTTGACGCTCGGATCAATGTGATTTCCCCTCTTTTCCTTTAGACCAGGTAATTATGAAGCAAACGCAGGAAAGCTGGGTGATCTTGGGTTCATGTAATGTTCTTCGGCGATGGCACAGCGGTGAAGTGCCGAGTCAGGGGGTGGACAGCGGCAGCCACCACTTTGGGTAAACTGATGCGAGCCCAAGGGTTTAGTCTAGTTAGACTTGAATTGTTTCTATCACTTTCTCCTCGGAAAGACCGCTCTTTGAGTCAGTCACATCACCAGCGGACGAAAGTACCACCAAGATCCTCCACCTTCAGGGGTAGCTCGTTTCTCCTTCTTTCAGGCCTGCACTTTACATGGCAGCATTGGTTCTTTCTCTTCATCGATCTGAATCTCACCGGGGTGTGGAACGAGCTATACTGTTGTTCCAAACAGTGCAAGAACGCCGCCCGTTAATTTGTCTTTATGGCTGGTTGGGGTTCCATGTAGCTGGGTAGATGAATTCTGGGAGAGCCAGCTCCTTATAATTCACTGCCGAGTCCCAAGAGTCAGCAAGCCGGTCGGTCACAAGACTTGATCTTCCTTTATGCGCTGGAGCATGTCCTGCCACTGCAATGGCCAAGGAAAGCCTTCTGAGTAATCCACCACTGTCCTTTCCCTCCGGAAGCACTAACTACAACTGAATGTATATATTCAACGTGTCGCCAACGCTTGTCGCCATCGCTCCACAACAACTGAGACACGTCAGACCACTGAAGCTTAGCATACGATTTTAATTACCGCAGTGGTACAATGCGGATTGTTCTACTCTGAGATGTATGCGCCCGTGCAACGCTCGAGCATGACAGCTCATGCAGCCGACTCTTAAATTCCCTATCCGACCGCGGACGTGAAGATGCCATGCATGGAATATAACGATCCATAACCTTCCCTTCCCCCTCCACGCTCAAGCACCCTCATATCAGAAGTTAGGCTAAGACGCAAATATCCCACGGCACCAGCAGGTGGCCGTTCATTGGCCTCGGATCCGAGCCCTCGGGTGGAGATGTGTATTCGGACCGCGTGTGGATGCAAAAACACACAATCGACCTTGTCTGACTGCATGGGTTGAGCGTGGGGCGGCACTCTCGCCAGCTAGGAAAATTCAGCCAGTGAGGCCTACGAGGGCGGAACCATGGAGTGACCCAAACCTTGGAAAGTGGAATCCGCGCGAGGACCTTGGGAGACAACTTAACCCGGGCTGCATCTCACGCATTTTGTTCGCCAGCTTGATTGGCCTGCAGATAAGCGACATCCCCATCAGCCCTATAGGGCGCTCGTTCATTCCGGCTCACGGGGGGATGCTGCTCAGCCCTACCAATTTGTTTGCGAATGATATTGCCAGGAATGTCAGCAAAGGGCTTTTCAGTTTTTCAAAGATACAGAGCTTCTACGCGATGGTCCATCGAAAGGTCATGAACCGATGAGATGATTGAGGATGTCTGTATCCTGTTAAGAGTCGAGCGAGGCAAATTTGGCTAGCCATCCAGACAGACCTTAGTTAATGGCTATCCCTGTCAGCCTACGCCTGTCGAGACTACTGCGGCCCACAATGGAGGGCACCTGGTTCGCCATCGTCAAGCCAGGCACTCCCCTAGACACCACCATTTCCTTCAGCTACACCCCAAGGTCCTCACTCAGCATGCTATAAGATGAACCATCTACAGCTAGATTTTCATTATGTCCTCTCCAGTCAATCCTCACTTCAGTGCTTTCCTCAGACTCCTCTCCCCATCTGGTCGCCATGGCTATTTTCAATGCTTCCGACGTGAACCTCCACACGGCCAGCAAAGAGGACGTGTTGTGCTACTATGCCATCTCTGAAAATGACTACAACGGTCATATGGGGGCCCGCATCTCATCCATCTTTGTTATCCTCTTCGTCTCCACAGCCTTTACCTTCTTTCCCGTCGTGGCTAAGAGCATGCCCCGCTGGAAGATCCCTCACAATGTCTACATCTTCGCTCGCTACTTCGGTACGGGTGTCATCCTAGCAACAGCCTTCATTCATCTGCTTGATCCGGCCTACAAGCGCATCGGACCCAAGACCTGCGTTGGCGTTTCCGGAAACTGGTCCCTATACTCCTGGTGTGCCGCTATTGTGCTCTGCTCCATCACTCTTATCTTCCTTCTTGATCTCGCCGCCGAGGTCTACGTCGAGAACAAGTATGGCATGCACCGAGAGGAGAACGCCACGGACGCCTTTATTTCCGGTGATCCGACCAGCGCGCATGTACACCCCAACCCCGAAGATGGTCGCATGTCCGCAGAAAAGACCTCCCCCACGGCAACCTCCGCAGAAACCTCGTCCGAGCAAGGTGAACGCTCCTTCAGACAACAGATTGCCGGTTTCTTGATCCTCGAGTTTGGTATCATCTTCCACTCGGTCATCATCGGGCTCAACCTTGGTGTGACCGGCTCTGAATTCGCGACCCTCTACCCCGTGTTGGTTTTCCATCAATCCTTCGAGGGTCTGGGTATCGGTGCCCGACTTTCTGCCATTCCCTTTGGACATCGCAAGTGGCTCCCTCACCTGCTGTGTCTGGCGTATGGCCTGACCACTCCGATCTCGATTGCGATCGGCCTGGGCCTGCGTACTGCCTACAACCCAGGCTCGAAGACATCCTTGATCGTACAGGGAGTGTTCAATGCCATCTCAGCAGGAGTGCTGATCTACAGTGCTCTGGTGGAACTGCTGGCACGCGACTTCATTTTCGACCCGTGTCGTACTCGTCGTCGCTCCAAGCTGCTGTACATGGTGTTCTGTACGTTGTTGGGGGCGGGCATCATGGCCTTGATCGGAAAGTGGGCGTAGTTGCCTCGAAGTGTGTATGACAGTAAATTGCTACATCTGAAAAGATACCCTCAACTCTATTTCTAGTCACTGCATAATGGATACTATCGTGCTTTTCTCTTTCGATATATTCGTTTGTTGCTGTAGTATCCCTCTTCTCGTTCTGCACACTGGATAAGACATCTGCCGGTCGCTTCAGCCAAAGCTGTCGAGGATTGGCTCTTCAGGTTGCCTCCAAGAAGTATGCCACAGTAATTCTTAACCAGCCGACTGTGTAACCTTAGATACTCACTGGGCTCGCCTCCATCTCTGGATATACCCAGCCACTTATTCACGTACGCCACACTAGCACCGCCATGCATATTGCCTCATTCGGAACTCGGCCATATTCCGAGGTGTATTCAGTGCCTGAGGCAGTAATAAATTATGACGGCTTCGTCGCCGATATGTCCTATGCTTTACTACTATTGCATCGGGTATGCTTTCTATGAGGATCTGATCAAAAGACAAAACTGTCACATTTCGGAATGGCATCTAGGATGACGAACTTTGACGTTTCCCTCACACATACTATGCAATTGGCTGGTCCGATCTCAATCCTAATGTTTCTTCCATCGACCAGTTCCATGCTACGGGAATACCCTATGCAGCGCTCAGTGTATTCACCCGTATGGGCAAGGTGCATATTTTCCACCACACCTTGATCGACCACACCTTGCTTCTTTCGACTTCAGATGCCGTACAGATGCGATGCGCTGGAAAAGTGCGTCCAGGCGAAAACGTCATCCTCATCCCTCTCGGCCCAGTAAATGGTGACCGTTAGTTTCTCTGAAAAGGCAAGGTCACACGTCGCAGCATGATGTAACAGGTCTGGTCTTCAGCATACAGCAGCCTTGAGTGTGCCACCGTTAAAATCAGTGGCAGTCGTTCTGCAGAACCCAGGCACCACCTTCTCTCCTGAAATTGCGTCGACCAATTGCACTAATGGACATCGTCAGTAAGGTACTGCGATCATTCATCCACCTCTACGCGTACCTTGTGCGCTAGAGGAATGCAGCATGCCCTCAAAGGGTCATCTGACACCTTCATCTTTGCAGTTCTTCCTTTCTATCACCTATGCCATGTCCAGTCAGTGATATCCCGACAGGCGTGGTAGGACAAATATTTTAGCTCTTTCTGTAAGAAGCTTTAAGTAGTACGACCTAACCCTTGAGAAAACCGAGTTGCAATTACACATTATGATGAGCGGCATCATTGCATTTGTCATCGAACCTATACATCTATTGCTGGAGTAATTAGCTCTCTAATGTGGTAAGTTCAACTGCGGATTGAGACATATTATTTGTAACTTATACACATCCAAGACAAGATTATGTCTGAAATAATACTGTAGATACGTAGGTGAAGGTTCTATGTTCTCACAGTCAAGCAAAGGATAATTCTCCCTCATTCATCACTAACACCGACTAGTAAATCACAGTCCACTTTCTGTTACCCTAAGCTTCATATTCGACTCGAGAAAAGCACCATAGCTCTGCACTTCATGGTTCACTCGCCAGGGGTTCACTGTCTGAAAATCGAAATTGCGGAATAACTACAAGACTAGTAAGCGAACGGTGCCTAATTGGTCTCAAGTGAAAGGATACGTGCCTCGAATGTTACCTTTGCAAGCTCCATAAGGACAATGTGCTTGCCCAGGCATTGATTCTGTCCATGGCCAAAGGCTAGTTCAAGATTTCTTTTCCTCTCATTGCAGGTATCTTCATCCTGATCCATAAAGCGTTCAGGTCGAAAGACCTCGGAGTCATTCCCGAACAGCGATTTAGAATGTAAAAGAGACGATATGTTCATGCAAATATTGGTGCCACTGGGAATGAACTGCCCATGATATTCAACACCGCCTGAGGGCACGACTTTGGGAAAGAGCCCCAGGATGGGCGGTCGCATGCGAATGCTTTCGAGAATAACGGCCTAACGTCCCATTATTAAATCAGTCTGGTCAGGCTTTTGTAAGTTAGGGATAATGAAAGGATCTAACCTGAAGATACGGGAGGTCTATGGCGTCTTGGTTGCTAATAGGGCTGCTGACAGGCCCCTTTCTGATAGTTTCGAGAACCTCGTTCTTGAGTTTTGAGTAGACAACAGGAGAACTTATGATGTGAATCAAGATGGACCGTATAGTAGACGCGGTGCTTTCAGTCCCAGCAATGATTGTGAAGAGCCCCTCGGCTTCACACTCCTCCTGGGTCAATCCATGGCGGATGAAAGATTCCTACATCGCTGTTAGAACTCGATTCCGTCGAGAAATATTGCTTTAATTGACAACATACCATCATATCCCCTTTGCTATTGTCCAGAGTAGAGAACTTCTCCCGCACATGTTTACGAGCAACTCTGTCAGGTTGTCAGTACTCAAGTCGACACACAAGCGAGCTGTACATACCCCATCAAGGCACCGAAGCCATGAGAGTCCGTTGGGCGAGGGCCTAACAGCTTCAGAAATGGCTTGGAGAAAATAATTCTTCGAATCCACGGCACATCTGCCACTATAGACATTTGCGGCCAGAGGGAGTGCACTTCTTTGAAGAAGCCATAACGATCTTTCTCTGCCTGGAGAAAGCCAAATTCTTGCCCAAAGGCTAGCTTTGTGATAACATCCATGGTAAAGTAGGAGCTAATATTGACTATGTTTAAAAGCGGTGCATCATCCCCAGGCACAGCGTACTTCTGCCGTAGCAGATCAGTTAATTTGGTTACCTGGCGATCAACCCCATGTTCCAAAGCAATTCCCGTCTCGCGGCCGGAGTAGCCTGCATGGACGCGTGCTCGTGCCTTCTTGTGTCCGTCATTACTTAGGATAGTAAACAGGATATCGTAGTACGGGTTGAACCGCCCAGTGAGATACCATTCACCGCGAGTAAATGTGCTTCGAGTTGATGACATGGAGCGGATAATGTCCGGGTCATCGGTCATGATCTCGTTCGGACCAATCCGAACCAGCGGGCCATATTTTCGATGTAGCTCGCGGTGTACCCAGTACTGTTTTCCGCTATATGTCGACCGTCCCAGCCAGAGGTAGGAGAAATGGGCTAGCCAGCTGGGCGCTGGAAAGTTGCGGAGCCGATACCACGCTAGGGTGGAAGTAAGGGCATACCATCCAAACAAGGCGAATGCTGTCAAGGCGGCAAGATTGTAGAAATCCATGGTGAGGGTGTAGTCTGTCTCAAACTAGTCGAAGTGAAGGGAGATGGTACGAAAGCAGGAATTTCAGTCAACGCGGTGGAGAGCGAAGGAGGTGCTTTCCCTAAACGTGGCATAGAACATCATCACCTGACTGATTTCGATATGAAAATGCTCATGCATACATATATGTGCCAATATCTGTGAATCTAGCCTATAGCCCGTCGTGCATATCTGCTCTCTGCTCATTGGGGTAACCTGTTTACGTCATGCCATTCTGCACAAAATGGTCTGGTGGAGCGGAGGGTATTTAGACGCAAGGGATACATGTTTGACACATCGCGATCGGCTCCCCACAATAGCCTGATAGACAGGATCTTCAGACGGTTAGAATTCAATCTGGCAGGGTGCCTTATCAGCAGCAGGATAATCTTCAACATCATTAGTATGATGGCATAGTCAGTACTACAATAAAGAAGCCATTTGCTAGGCACATTCTGCTAGCGTATAATTGCACTCAATTGCTAAATGAACATGAAACTTCATGCTAAAACGAAGATCATTGTGTACAGCAGGCATTCAGAGCAACTTCACGCGAACATAACGGCCTAGGGTAGCTAATTTTCCTGTCGTCCTAAAAGCTACCTCACTAATGTATATCTTCGGAGAGGACCCCGACCGGTAACAGAACGCAAGGGATATCTCTAAAACTTGCTCGTAAAATATTCGCCAGGAACATAGAGGACAGCATCTCCGTGCGAGCAAGAAGTGGGAACAAAATGCGGTTGATGTATGTAACTAAAAAGGGTAACCCACGTCATGAGACTAGTTTACAAGAAAAAGCATAAACCCATACGCGTCGAGTTAATGCAACAGTATCTCTATAAATCCGGCGTGTGACTGTAGACTTCAGGTAAATAGAGAGAACTAGTTAGAGGCTGAGCAAGTCAGAATATCAATTTGAACATCGAAAGGTCTAAAGCTAGCATTGTGCAAGACAAGCCAAGATGACAATTCAGAACGAATGGTACTACCCCGATGATATCGCCCATGACCTTGATGGGATTGACCTACCAAAAGACACCAAGGACGAGGTCCTGGCGTGCGCTTGGGAGTACTCACGGTCCGTAATCCCACAGTACACGAACTGGGTGCGCTATATTGCATTTATGCGCATCATTACCATGGGGATCATTGCCGAGTTTCAGGGTACCATGGTCGATGTCACTGCTGGGCCAAAAATCCTCAATTATGATCTCGATGAAGTTCTAGATGAACTTTTCCACGGCACCCCTGGGCATCTTGATATGGCCCGCGAATACAAAACCTTTCTTTTGATTACATCTCAAAAAGTCACTCACGCCAACAGCGAACTATTCCGCCGATATGTCAACGCTCTTGTCAGCTCACCACAGCAGTGGTTTCGGATGCGAGACTGCGATGCCCTAGCTCGATTTACCATAGCTTCTGCCCTGGCTTGCAACGATCTCCTTGACACTTGGTTCACAGATGCGCAATATGATATTTTCTGCGAGATCGGTGATACTATGTATGACGCCGTGGCTTTCTATAAGCATCGCTCTGAGGGAGAGACAAACAGTACCTTTGCCTACATGCCAGAAGACCATCGCATTGATGCCTTTCACCGGGCACGACAGGTTCTCTGGGCGATAGACCTGGCAATGGCTGGTACACCTGGGCATCTCGCTGTTACCAACTTCCTACGCAGCTTTGGTGGCCCCATCCATATGATGATGCGGCGGTACCGCTTCGTGGAGGAGGACCTTACAGTGGGCAAGCGTGAGACCAAAGAGGTTATCAACCAGACACGTCTCAACAAGAAGCTTTGGAATCGCATCGACAGGAGAAAGACCGATATAGCCGAAGATATTGAGCATTACAATAGGTCCATGGCGAGAAGCGATGAGTTCATGTTCCGTGGTTTGGCGGACTATCTTGATGGGGCGGACAGCCAACATTGCCCTGAGTGTATATATCGTGAGGTCTACGGTGCCCAAAGGGACCATTGCTTTGGAGGTGTGCAGCTCTGTGATCAGTGTCGTCTTGAATGGGGGCATTTCCTCGAGACTCTCCCCGACCGTGCCAAGCGAGCTTTCCCACATCTGAATTTGAGGGTTTAAAGTCTTCCCTAATGCTACGAACAATTTCGACTTATAATTGAAGCTGCGAGTGATAGAGGCTAGCCAGAGCAGAGCCATATAGTAGATTGCCATTATGATGCCTGCAAGGAGCCCAGCCAAAAGCGCGCAGAGACGCTTACACACAAAGAATGGGTTAAGTGAAGAAATGAGCCATTATTAATTTCCTCTTCTCGTACCTTCCATCGTATCCTTCCTCCAAACGCACTGTCGCTCCTTGGGACCTAGTGTGCCTAAACAATACCCTTGCGTCCTACATTTAATCACCGATTTTCCTCAGCCCCACCCAAACTCGAATATAGTCTTCTGCACTTCCGTGGTTACGGGAACTTCATGCATCCATGATTTGCGGTATAATGTACGTGCTAGCACGTCATGCCGATCATAGGAATGTTACTTGGACATACAAGCAGCAAAGCCACCATGATGATAGCCTTTTCCGCCCTGCTGCATCATCATCAGATTCGACAGATGTTGTCACTCGCAAGGCCCTCAACCCGCACCCCATCGACATAGACAGTGTATCGGGATAAGGATAGCACTACAAAAGCATACTCTTGTGTCTCCTCCCATTATTCTTACCTGATTACCCTTGACCTCAGTTCGTACTCCAACCCTACCGAAAGTTTTCATTTCCCAAAAATGCCCTTTACCTACGCAGCACCTTCTCCCCTACCATTGTCCACGTCTATAACGTCACTGATAGATACCATAAGTCCTATACCCCCGCGATGCAGAAGTCAACCTGGACTATTTCATCAACGTCCAGATACCCTTAGCAAAAATGCTCTGTGGCAAGGATGTGCTCTTCTCATGGGATTCACATTCCCCTCTGATGCACCGTACTGCTTCCAAGCCAATGTGACCTGGACCAGTGCTGAGGCAAATGCCGCCGCGATGTCGGGCGAAAATGGGAAAGTGTTGATAGATGGTGTTGAGAAGTACGCCAATGCACGGCCGTCTTTATGACGCGAGAAGAAGTGGCTCGAAGTATGGCTGTATGAAGAGGGAAAGGTCGTGTGAGACACCTCTAGGCATAGCTACTACCTAGGAGAATATCACAGGGTTCCGCCTATTTGTGCTATAGTATAGACCCAAGCACAGTATTGCCAGATTTGACCGCTTGCCTGACCGCCAAAAGCGGCAGAACATCAGCGACCTCGCAAAGAAAAGTGCGGATATAGGCGGATATAGACGGATATACTTTTCAACAACTCCGAAATGACCAGTCAGCATTCTGTATATTTTTTGACCGCCTTGGGGAAGTGGTGGCAGAATCCGATGTCTTCTTGTGGGAATGTATGTCGGCCTCTGGGGCCACTCCTATTTTACTTGAACTAGTACCAATTCAACGATGTTTCTCTGCCTGCTTGTTTAGTACGTATCAACACTTTGAGATGTATGATGTTGCCAGGAAAGCATAACAAGCATCACTGCATTACTATTCTACTGTGCGCTTTATGGTGGTAGTTACCTACCATCCTTTTCCTGTGCCAGTACTTCAATTAAACAAACTCCAATCCTCTTGCAATTGTCTTAATTACACTTTCAGTCAGATAAGGGTATTCAAAGAAGTTAGGCATGCATCCGTAACAGCATTCAATTACTTGATAACTTAGGGTATACAAGAAGCGACGCATAAAGCATGGTAAAGGAACAAGCAACCGACAACTTCATTATTATGTAGCAACTGCAGTGCTACCGCAAGTATCATTTGATCCTTCCCACATTAAGACCAATAACAACCAAGGTTTTTTCCATAAACAGTTCGATCCTTCGATTGATCAATCCTAAACCCAAGCCGCAGCAACCATAGCAGCGGCCGCAACAGGCGCCGCCGTAATCATGGCCGCGACAGGAGCCCCGACACCAACAGCAGCATCCGGGGTCTTCGTAGCGGCAGGCTCGGTGAACGACTTGACACCCCCCGTGACAACAAGGGAATAGTATCTGCTAGTCGGGCTCTCATAGGTAGACTTGGTCGACGTCGACGAAGCGTACGTCGCGCCATCGTCACTTCCACTGAAACCCGCGCTCATGGTGCAGCTCGCCGATTCAGTCCATGACTTCAATGAGCATTCGTAAGACAGAGTCACGGTGACATCGAAGCTGGTGGTCTTGTCCGACGTCGAAGCAGTGTATACTTGGCTGACACTGACGGTTTCCGGGCCTTGAATGATAGTGTATGCGTCCTTCATGTCGCAGTCTGTCTTGGGGGCGTCTTTGAGACAGCTCATTTTGTAGGTGGTTTTCACGGCATTGATGCCTGCGACGCTGGCGCCGGTGCTGGTCCAGCCGCCGTATTCAGGGAGGTCCACCGACCAATAGGGCATGAAGTAGCCGACTACTGTGGTGCTGTCGTCGTCGGCGTGAGCACCGCCAAGGAGGGTAAGGGCGGCGGCGAGGAGGTACGAGGTGCGCATGGTGGCTGCTGAGATGAATCTTGATCTGTCTCCGGTGTTCTGGGATTTGGATGAAGTTTGCTGTTTAATAATTCTCCGTAGAGAGGAATGAATGATGAATGGGGTGTAGTATCAGGGGAAAAGGCTTGAAAGGGGCGTTCTTATCCCCCTTTCTATAGCCTTGGCTGCAGAGCCAAGCTCATCTCATTTTCAGGTCATGCTGACGGCCCCAACATTGGTAGCTTTGGGAAATGACTCAAGCGAGTAGACAGTCGAATGGGCATCAAAAAGATTCTGTAGAGCCGCCTGGTTCGGACCTCTCTCCAGATAGGGTCCGCTATTACGAGAACCCCCCGGGCGCTATGACTGTCATGGGATGTGCTGATTGGGTATGTCTCACTTGGTGGCATTTGGATGTAATTTAGCGCTGGAAATGAGGGTGCTTAGCGCAAGCTAAGGACCCTTAGGCCCATTTAACGCTTCGCTTCGAGACAAAGGTTCGTTATGGCTCGTGGCAATCACCAAAATCTTTTATGACTTTCGATTATTGGGGATCATTATTATATAGGTGGATAATTATTGGAACGTCGATGTTGTGGAAGGTCTATACTCACGGGTCAGGGAGTTGGGCTCCATGTACGGCTAGCCGGATCAGTCACGGAAGTCAGAATCAATGCAATTAACGACGGTTGGACCTCGGCGCAATTTATCCGTCAGAACTAGCCGCTGCATGGGAAATTGCATGTTTCCTAAATGGGTGCAGCAACTGTTCATGATGGTTGGTTCGGGTTTAGCGCTATTGATTCTGGTTTGTCTAATGTCCCTCTGGTCTGCTCTGCCACCACCAGATGACTGCCTGCTTCGCCAGCGATTAGCCGAGCGACGTCCGAGTCGCTGATTGTTGTAGTCTCACTCTTTCAGCCATGCTCTAGTGTCCAGCAAAGCATTGATCCCTTCACAAATGGCGCACAGGTGGTGAGGAGGCCGTAAGATAGCTTGAGACTACTAGGCTATAGCGGACGAGCCGTGGGGCGAGGATCACTCACGAACAGGAACAACAGTGCTAAGATCAATTCTCCGTGGACGATCCAAGCCCTTTAATGGACAGACATGATAACGGCCCGGTCGGATGTCTCGGCTAGAGCAGGGCGCTGTGCATCAAGTGCCAAGCTGCCCTCGGCGCCAGTCAATCCACAGCTGCACCCCATGTTAATGAGATGAGATACCAGCGTATATTTGCTTCGACTTTTGGAGACTTGAAGTAGGATGCTATCTCTAGATACCATCCATTCTCTGAAGTAATTGGTGACTATCCTAAGTTATAGTTCACTGGTGTAGCCTGTCTGTCCCTTTTACGAACTGATTGATGGGAATAATACCTTACTAATATTACTAGAGTACCCCAAACTAGTACTATAAATATATATGTCACTGAAATCACGGATCAAACCAACGTTTTTTTAAATGGCTCAAGTGCGACAACACCGACTCTTGAAGGCGATCCACGATTGAAGGTGGTCTAGCAAGAAATTCCCTATACATATGTTACTATGCTTTCAGCGATGTGCCATCGATAAGCTTTTTGGTCATCGGGATCGACAACAAAACCGCAACCACTGCGATCTTGGCAGGTGTTCCATTTCCTTAGCCTTTCACTGTGTCGTCTAATGCATAAAATGAGCCATAATGTTCCTTTTTATGGGACCATCAGGTATTGGAGAGATTCTGTACAATGTAGTATGAAAAGAGAAAAGGCAGAATGGAATAAGAGCATATTGTAAAAATTATTGTGACATTGGGCTATGAAGACCAGGACGCGGACCTTCTATCACTTCAGTCTCCAGGCTAAAAACATGGTATAGTCATGATGCGAGCAATATTAACAGTACATGGACGTTAAGGGTCGTAGTATAGAAGATGGTCTATCCGCGTGATTATTTCATCTAGCAGCAGCATTCGCAGCATTCGAAGCAGCAAAGACCGGCGCACCTATTATCGTATGGTTAGTGTCGATCAATAGCATGTTAGACGATAGAAATATAAACATACACGCCACAGCAAACATCCTCGCCCTCACCACCACCACGCAGGCCCATCTGCATCGTCTCTTGCTGGCCCTAGAGGTATATTAGATTTGTTTTTGTGCTGCAAGGGGGTTCGAAGATGGGTGGGACGCACGGGTTGACCGGTGACGACCTGCTCGGTAACGGGAGCTTCCGGGGCGGAAGGCTGCTGCATGGTCATAGTGTTGGGGTTCCAGGTGGGCTGCTGGGTAGCAGACTCCTTGTTGGAAGACTTGAACCAGTCGAACATATTGGCGGTGGTTGTTGTTGGGGATTGTTTGCTTCTTTGCTTTTTCGGCAATGAAAGAGTTGGGAGATGGGAGAAGCTGACTTAAGCCGGAGTCACACGGGCAGATAAGGAGTTATCCGAGGGAAGGCGAAAGGGTATCTGAAATGCTAAAGAATGAAAAGGAGGAAAATAGGTACCGGGCGGGGGGCAGTTAGTAGTATTTATCCGTTGGCCATTTGGCAATCTGGGGGAGTCGGGGAGCCTAGCGGTCAGCCCTATTAGCATCCAAGGAGAAGGTAGGCGAGGTGATGACCTCACCGTTAGGCGCCGATAGATCGTGTCAACCGCTGGTGGGTTAGAAAGGATTGGGCGGGCGAAGCTGAGGAGAGACAGACAGTCAGTCGACCATTCCCAGTTGGTGGTTGCTATTCTTGCATCGGTTGCAGGTGGAGGTGACATCACTGGCTCAGCCCTGCCGAGAAGGATGAAGGTGGTACAAAGTAGTCACTGAGTGGATCAGACACGGTGGATGATCGGTGGCTCAGGGACCAGCCATTCAAATGGTTCAATACAGACATGGGTTGATTTGATAAATGAATAATAATGATTATTGTGATGAGGTGGAACACATCATAGCCACACTCCCAATCAGAGAGCATCCACTGGCGGTCAACTAAGCTTTTGGACAAGCTTCGCGACAAGGCTTGTCCAATGACAGGACCCAGACCAAGCCAGTTGTGGTCCTCCGTAATCTCACTCAACTCGAAATAGTAAAAGCACTGAGTAGTCCACTCATTAGTATTATTAGTAGAGATGTGAAGGATTTCTGTAGTAGCCGGTTATTTCCGCCCGTGGATCATCTTGGGAATTTACCCTACTTGGGTTTGCCCCCTTCCCCGGCGTATCGCCAGCCCTACAGCGACATACGTATTTTCCACGCCAATCAGGATCTTAAAGGATGATCATCACAGAAATAAAAACGGTTGTATTGGCTACTTAATTTCAGCAGAGGAAGAAAGCAAGATGTGGAGGACCGGTTTTGAGGGGAGCCATGACGCACGGAAGGGAAGGGAAGGGAAGGGAGGGGATTCATTGGGGCCAGTGAGTGGATGATGCAGTCTCTGCTAGTCCAGGCAACAGCCCTTCCCCCTGCTTCCTTTGAGTAACAACAACAGTCATTCGATTGATTATTACTAACCACCATATGAGACAGCTCGGAAATCGGAATGCTCTTCTTCCACTACTACTACTACTACCATTCTACTACTCTTTCTCCTTAGAAGTGACGGTCGCCAAGGGAAAATTCCAATAGTTTGCTGCAGGCCTCAGGTTTCCCGGACTAACTAGTAACTAGTGACCCAAACCCCGCTTTCAATTCATCTACTGGAGACATCTCTGTATCACACCCTAACATAAATCTGTAGACTATCACATGGAGCAAATAATGTGCATTAATCAGCTTGTCTCATGTTATTTACATCATTCAATAAAAAGTCTCGCCGTGCATCTGCGACCGACTCAGCCCCCACGCAGGATTACCATCATCCCTACTCAATGCTAAGTAGGGTAACGGGACTACGCCTCACTCAGCTGGTCTTGCTGCAGCAGTCGTTGCTTCTCCGATAAAACACGCCTTGCCTCCTTTGGCAACGCTTCCGACATCTGCGACCCTGCCGCATACTGACACACGTGCATGCCACAATCTTCCAGAGAAGCAACCCCATCGTGCACACCACCAATCCAGCAACGGCCCCCAGGAGTCCCGGAATGATGGCAGGCACCACGAGTCGCCAGAAGTCCCGGCGGTAATCCTTGTTACGCAAAGCCGTCGGTCGCAGAGATTTGTCCACCCCATACACCCGAAACGGGGAGTCGGGCGCAGCTTTGTCGGAGTCCGTCGTGGGGAGTTCTGGACTGTTCTCTTTAGCCTCTTGGTGTGCGGTGGTCTGTTCCGTGGGGAAAGGTCTGCCCTCCTTAGTCCCCCGGTGAGTTGCTGGTCGCTCCTTGGGATGATGGTG
Organism: Aspergillus vadensis CBS 113365; assembly: GCF_003184925.1. Lineage (NCBI taxonomy): Eukaryota > Fungi > Ascomycota > Eurotiomycetes > Eurotiales > Aspergillaceae > Aspergillus > Aspergillus vadensis. The sequence goes on from NW_020292074.1 coordinate 235,964, forward strand.
GTGATCATTGTGCTCGTGGTCGTCACTCTCCTGCGACTTGGGTCCTTTGTGAGGGCCGTGTCCTTTCTTTTCGCGCCAGGCACGGTACTTTTCCATAATCAAGTTCCAGTACTTGGCGTGCCAGACACAATTTCCATCGCCGTGCGCGTCATGGTAGTGGGGAAGTGGCTCCACGGCGATCTGAGTAATGTACAACTCGCCCGACTGCTGTGACGACAGTCGAACGCTGACAGTGTCTGTCGTGGCAGGGTGGCCAGAGAGATCGAAGAACTTGAGTTGCACGCGGTAGACGTCTTGCACCAGGGACCCATCCGGACGAGGGGGCATATATTCAATGTCCATGGCGTACTGCAGGAGCAGATGCTCCGGATTCTGACCGGATGCGTCCTGGTATCGGGTTGCCGGCAAATGCATGGGGAATGAACTAGGAAAGACGGTGACATCGTTGACAAATAGAGCATTGCTCTCCGTGCGGAGTTTCATCGCCTACATGGCTAGGTTAGTGATGCTTGGACCCTTTCCGACCGTCGTTAGTACGGGCGCACGTACCAGATATGCTTTAGAGGGATCCTTGGCCTCATCCTCCTTGGATCCTGGGATTGTAGCACAGGGAATATGGATCTCATGGCCGGTCACTATTGGGAAGGAGGCGTGCGAGTCCGCAAGAGCCATCTGGGGCACAGAAGCATCACCAGGATGACCGGCAACTGGACTGGCAGCACAGCTGGCCAGCCAGGCGCCCGCAAGGCACAGGAAATGGGTACGCATAATGACTGATGCGCAGCAAGAAATAAAGAAAATATGGATGGATCTGTAAAGAGTGACGGTTTGCCAAGATAGCAGTCGGTCAAATGGAAAGATTCATGAGGGGAATGGAACAGAACAGGAGAGACTAAATGACTAGGGGGGAGATGGCGGGGGAATCTGCAGATATGGCGTGTAGATAAGTATGACTATCACAAGCAGTGCAGTAGTACTAGTAGTAGGAAGAGGATGGGATGAGATGGATCAGGGACCTAATAGGCAGCCAGGTTTCAGTCGATCCCGTTCAAAGAGAGGGAATCCGCGGAGTCCGATGCAGCGACACATGCGCCCTATAAGGCTGACCACGCAATCCCGCCCGTCATCTTCCCTCCACCACCATCACCAGGCAGACTCAGACTCGACGATGGCCTTTTCTTTTCTATTTGGTCCCATGGTATCTGTGACTCTTCATTTCCCTTTTACGGAACCTTATTTCGTGGATGCCTACGCTGAACCATTGCTTGACCTAAGCTTGGCTCGGAAGCTTCCGAGGTATTTCCAGCAATGAGTGTCCACTCGTCAAATGGCTGGCCCCCTTTTTGTTCGGCTTCTAGCCCGTGTCTTAACTTGTCTACGCCACACAAGCTTTTTCCTGCCAGACCCTCTCTGTTGGCTTTAGCGCCAAGAAGACTCTGCTAGATCGAGGTCAACGTAGCGAGCAGTTTCTCCCCACTTGATTGGTGGGCGACGGAACTCACAGTGCCTTTCACACCGTGTTGCTTCTTTGGGTTGGCCAATGTCAGCTTCCTCCGAAGGTAAACGCTGCGGGGCAGATCCTATTTACTAGACTAATACGAGCAGGCAGACAGGATGATCGGCATCGTCGACGGTTATTCTGTGCATAACTTGTTTGGGTGTGGGTATGCGTGTGCGTATGATGATCTCCAGAATGCAATGCAACTCTTGAAACTCTTCATCTCGGCTATAGATACATATTTTCATTATACCTGGTGTTTCATCCTCACACGTGTTTACCCTCATCTTAGATGAACAGAAAACATACATGACAGGATCAGCCAAGGTTCAGATCCTGCGACGATCACTGCCCGAAAGGCCTGTCAGACCGCACGATCAGGGTCCTCGCGAACTTTGACACGATCTTGGCACGATCAGCACCCTGTCATTTTTTAAAAATTCATTCATAAAGATTCCTCTGCAGCCCAAATTTCTAGATGGTGCTTTGCTGCAAGGGAGTTTCGTTCTGACATGACAGGTCTTCTTCCGCGCTTGATATTCATGTCGTACCAACAACTCTTCATTCAATAGTCATTCTTTGTTTCTTCTATTTGTCATGTAGTACCTATGGCGTTCCTGCATATTCCTAATATTGCCTAGTCTTCAATCAGTTTGGGTCGCGTATCGCTACCTTTCGTCTCCTCGTTGGCTAGAAGGTTCCTCTGACACATTGACAGGCTTATGTCTGGCAAGATTGGGAGGTTACGAACTCTAATCAAGACAGCGGCAATTCCGTGTCTCAGATGCATCGCAGGGTCCGTCCCGCGGTGGCAGTGCCAGCCACCAGGATCGTGTCTGCCTAGTGCCTACAGTAGAGATTCGGGGGGGTTATGTTTGAACCTAGGCGCGAAGTTTCACCCGTCTGGTCGGTACTAACTAAAGTGATAAAGTGACACGGATTTTGTACTTCGCTCCCATCTTGGGCCCGTGGTATATACCATGTATGAATATCCATCAACGCCATGCCCGGTCAAATTTTCGGTGCTGAAGGTACCTACATTATCTATGTCTATATAATCATCCTACCATACCAACCCAATCATCGAGCCTTAAATCCGCTTGTGAGGTTCACTGACCGAAAGGCATGTTGTAGCCCTCCGCTATAGCGGAAGTATGTCTGTGACTCATCTTCAGCCACCAAAGAATGCTCCTCTACTCTCCCGGAGGCAATCGGACGACAGGAAGGTGGGCTATTTCTCTTGGGTACCACCAGCTACCCACGCCTGCATTATAATACAAGTGTGGCCGCCTGCACAAGGCGCTAGCCGTTCTAAGGTGTAGCTCCTGCTGCCAATTGGGCCAATAAAGAGGGATATCGATGGTGTTGCTGCTGAGGCCCCATTCCTTGATACGAACCTGATCCCAGAACACATAGCCCTGTCGACGGAGCTCACACATAGAATGATGGCCAACTTGCCTAGATACGCCTCCATTCAAGTTTGTTGGGGCCATAATCGTATGCCATGCCTTAGCTGGGCCCGGATCGGATCCGACATACCCTGTATCTTGCCAATCGATAGTTTGCCCCTCGACTTCGCATGTAAGTGATGGATAAGCGTGGAATACATTCTGAGACTCCCAGATAGCCCTGAATATGTCGGGTAGCGAAGACATGAAAGGCTTGCCAAACAATTCGTTGGCGAGTAGGTTATGCTGGTCAAATGTTTGAGCTGTGACGAGGTCCCCAATATACCGCAGGCCGTGGCATAGCTGACTGTGGTCAGATCAATACACGCTCTACGGGTCTGTGTAGAACTCACTAGAGTCCCTACAGGCGATGGGTCTGTCATTAGGTAGGCATTGCTGGAATAATACCAGATACCCTCGGTGGTCCAAGTCCTATTCTCTGCGAATGGCCGCAAACCTTTTTAACAATCAGATTTCGGAGCTTGTGTGACCCGGTCTAGAAAATGGAAGAAAGAGACACCCACAGATGGCCACACTCCGAAAGAGATACTCACTGACTGACAGTATCTGCTCAAGTTCCCACGCGGGGAAGTGACGGAAATAGTAACCCCATTGGTCACTTATCAGGAAGTCCGGTGAACACTTGGAATAGTTCGCATACGGCTCACGCATCCTAAAAAGATGGCGATGGGTCTCGAAACGGTAGAGCGCCCTTGCTACTCGACACTTCTCTGAGGATGTTGGTTGATATAAAGGCATAGGCGGGTGGGTTCTCCCCTGCATTGGGTCGGATATTGCCTGCCTGAGAAAGTGCCTGGTGAAATATCGGACCCAGCGATATAATTTAGTGATTTTGAAAGCAGACTGGGGGTTTAGACGGAATGATGAAGAGATTGCGCGGGTCCGATGCCGGTAGATGATGGAGTGCACTTCATCCTGCGTCCACACGCCCTCCACAGTGGATGCGTCGAAGGCGAAGAAGGCATCTGGGAAGAGCGCCGGTGGAATCTTTTGCGCTAATATCTGCTTCAAGATGTGGCTTTCAGCGCCAATGAAGGCAAAGTATAGCGCAGAATGCGTCAATTGGGCCGATTTAAGGGACTCGAGATCTGGAAGATTGCAAAGAATGGCTTGGATGAGCTCCACGGGCAGGGCACATAACGAAGGCTGGCTTGAACTATAAACCGGGAGGTCCATCGCGCAAAATAATATTCTGTCGTAAGGATATGTTGATTATAGTGTTGATAGAGGTTTGATGCTACAACCAGGATCGGCCAGAAAGAAAACCACTACATATTATGGTCTTTCATGATTCAGAGAAGGAAGCACCGGGTCTTCTTCAACCCGCGTTGGGAAATCACCACTGGCAGTGTACATGCAGATTATATAAAAATATATCAACGCCTAAGGCATTTGCTCCCAGTATTGAAATTAGGTATGGTTCTGTTTGGGTGTAGTTTCTAATTGCTGCACCTTTCGAGCGCCCGACGCCAAAGACCATCAGAGACTAAGAAGTAATCGCTGTCTCTAAATAACGGAAGCCCGAGCTTACCTGAACACCCATTTTCATACAACTAGTAAAGGACAGTTTCTCCTGGGCGACACATGGCCGCTACAGTATATGCCAAAGCAACAACGATTTACTAGATTTCTTTTCACTACACACCATAACTACTCATCTACCACCACCTCCAACACATGCAACTCAAGCTGGCATTTTCCAGTAGAGTAGTAGTATACATTGACCGAGAGAGAATCTAACTGCAGTAATTCAAACACGAATAGTACCATACCCACAATTGCTTGACTGGGTACTTGGTCTTCCATCAAATTAGCCATCAAGCATGACTATTGCAAACATTCCCAGCATCTACAAAACACTCTCCATCAAGTGAAGTAGAACGAGTGAATTAATCCCACGGCCACAACTTAACTTCAATATTCTTTCACTCAAATAACACTGACTGCCTACCTTAAAGACGCCTTCATCTCCCCCTTTCTACCTTCCTCCCTCTTCCATCCACTCACACCTTCCTTCCAATCTCCCCAACTTCTAAACCATCATCATCTATCTCAAAGACCCCAATCATCTCCATCAACGATGGACGACACCAAGATCAATATCAAACGGGAGACCTTTAAGGACTCCCTCTCCAAAGCCCTGACCAACCGTGCCGCGTCAACCAAGTTCCCCTTCGCCATGACTCCCTCCACCTCCTCCGCCGCGCCCTCGGTTGTTTGGCCATCTTCCAGCTCCACTCCGCAGAAGAAACGTCCTATACTTTCCCCAACTCTCGCAACCCGGGACGCGAAGCGCACCACTACCACTACCTCGACCACCACCACCAAGCCTACCATCCCCGCCCACCTCCTCGCTAACCTGAAGGTCCTGGTGGAACAACTCGAATCCGCAACCACTCCCGCCACCGCCGCCACCGGAGCGGAATCGACCATCTGCCCCGAAGATAACCTCCATGAGTGGGGAAATCCCAAGCAGAAGTACGAAAATTGGGATGGTACTCGCGAGAATCTACCCTGGGTGGACACCGCTCTCGACATCATCAAGCAGGGCGAAAAGGTCTATGAGAAGAACCTCAAGGCATATCAGGATATTGCTGACAAGCTAATGGCTCTGGGGGAGCAAGCACAGGACATTCGGACCGAGATGGACGTAGTGTGTGCGAAGCTTCATTGTTTTCATGAGGCTTGTCTTGATTTGCAGATTGAGGTGGGCAATATCTCGTCTCAGGAGGTGTGCGATATCACCAGGCTGTCGTTGGAGGCGCTTCTCGAGGCTCATGCGGGTGATGTGGAGGGGTGTGCGACTGTGAAGAAGGAATTGGGGAAGAAAGATGACGGATGGGGTGGTTGGTAGTTGTGGTTCCCTGTGAGAGGGTTTATGGGAACAAAGTTCTGCAGATTTGGGTAGGGTTGGTAAGTATGCTTGAAGTTGGAGCTGGAGCTGGCTCTAGCTTTGGCTGGGTAGGCTGATGGGTCTGGGGTTGGATGGTTGGTTGTTCTGCTGGCAGCTGGTGATTCTGTGGTTACATTGGCGTTATTGTTTCTTTTCTTCGAATGGGATTAATACTCTGCTCCCACAGTAAACTGGTAGTATGCAATTGGTCATGTCATTCTTTTATCAATCATCTCAGCTATTCTAAATTCCAACGAGTCCACGGACAGATCAAAACCGCTCTATTATTATCATTGCATAGAAGGGGAAACAAAATAGAACAACACTCAAACAGGTCCATAAATGTACAATCCCATGGAACCACGCGCTTGATAACACGACATAATCATGCAGGATAGGTAGGTAGGTGGATAGGTATATAGAAAAATAGGTCTCGGTGCGCTCTCTTTTCCCAACGCATTCGCAATTAGCGCCGGGACACACAGCACAGAATACCCGACCGGCCCAAGAACCACAGCGAGCCAATGAAACGGAACAACGACAGACCGGCCGTGATCCACAGAATGACCTCGAAGTACCAGGATGTACGGGTGGTGGACGTGTTCTGGACTTTCGTTAGATGATGTTACGAGTTATAGCTTTACCAGAGAACAGGGAGGGAACGTACCGTCAGACACATCTTGTCTACTCCAGTGGCGGTGATCAACAGCGTCACGAGCAGGTTACTAAACACCCACAGACACACGAGCACAGTACGGAAGTTGCGGTACGCATCGTCCAGACTCTTGCCGCCCTCTTCCTCTGGCTCAATCCACGGCGACAACGCCCGCTTCACCGTTGCCTCGAACTGACTGTCGATATCAGCTTGCGGCTTGTCGATTTCCTCGATGAAGTTCTGCTTGTTGTCGTCGTCCTTCTTGGTTTGCACGGAAGGCAGTGCCTCGGCTTTGTCCGAACCCTTGGTACCCCATGAAACGTCGTGCCAGTTACAGAACGCGTAGACCATCAGGATGTTGATCGAGGTCGTCATACCCAGGAAGTAGGCCCAGGAACTGGTGATGATGTGCCAGGGATCCATATACAGGACACTCGCAATGATGTAGATTCCGTAGGTGGAGACCAAGGCGATCAGGACGATACCACCACCGCTGGAGCTGAAGAACGAGGAGAGGAATGTGCCAACGCCTTCGTCGAAGTTGAAGTCCATCATACCACCGTTGAAGGCACCCACGACCAGGTAGAACGACAGGATGAGGACGTACAACTGGACGAGGGAGAAGTAAAGGTAGGACAGAATGTAAGGAATTTTGACACCCTTCGGCCGATTACCCAAAGCCATGATGAACTGCAGCGTAAGAACCCAGACATAACCGTATTTGACGAAGTTGTTGACAATGGGCGACGCATCGTTGCCCCATGGCCAACCCTTGTTCTTGTTACTCGTAGACGGCGTACCCACCAGATCCATGATGACGGAACTAGTGAGCCAGTAAGAAGCAAGGGAGAACCAGGTCATGATCAGTTGACACACGTTGTAGATCATCTGAATGTGCAGGAAGAACATGCGAATGATACTGTGACCACTGCGGTAGATACGACCGAAATGCATGATGGAATACAGACCAGCGGCAAAAGAACCGTTCAGCCAACGACGTCTTTGACTGATGAATTCAGCCACGCCTTCCGGAACATCGGTCTCACCCTTGGACGCCTTGACGTAACTGAGATGCCACTTGAAGCCAGCCTTGGCCACCAATTCGAAGCAGAGAATACGATCCTCGGCCAAGAACATGTTCTTCTTGAAGATATTCATGCCGTCAATACCCTTCTTTCCAAGACGCTTTGATAACGTATGGTCTCCGTGGAAGTATTGCTCCAGCGGACGGCCCATGATAGCACGATACCGATAGGCAGAGAATGCACCAGGCAAGACACTGACGTAACCGAATGCACTTTCCAGGGGTTTATCGAGAATATTAGAGATCTTGTACTCGAAGTTCTGCGCAGCGACTAGCGGATTGACGACCTTGCGCCAGCCCTGTCCCAGCATTGCATGGATCTCACCACAGGCTCCACCAAGTGTCTTGTCATTGTAGAAGGCCTCCCAGAGAGCAAGCAGAGATTTATGACCAGGTTTGGTACCGGCATCCAACAGAATGACGACTTCCGGGTTCAAGATACGACTGAAGGCGTTGAACAGCCAACGGTGGGAGTTGATCTTCTTGCTATTCTTCTGCTTGAGACAGAAGATCATCTGCACCGGGGGGAAGTTGGTCGACTCATTGCCCTGGGGCCGAATCAACTGCTGCGTCGGAGTGACGGACAATTGGGTAGTATATTCAAACTGCGATGGTCAGTACACAATCGGACTCCTTGTGGTGCCGATCCCCGCTGGTCCAAAGGCGGTCTGCACAGCGGCAGCGGAGGAAAGTGGAAAGAAGCAAAACTTACAACGTGGGCGACGGTTTCCCGCCCGTCAACGTCCTTCTTCATGACTCCATCCTGGTAGATACCAATCGTCGCCAACACATCCAGTGTGTTTTTGTCGCATGGCTCAATACCATCGAAAACCAAACAGACCACGATCTTCTGCCAAGCAGGGCCACCCTTGTTCCAGAACTCGGATTTCTTCAAGTTGACAATGTCACGGATGTTCTGCATGACACCGTGAAGGGTACGCGCGGTCAAGACCTTATCTTCGTTGTAGTAGGTGATGGCGATCAGCAACTCGGTATGCCGGTTATAGATAGCCGGCCGGAGATTGTAACCGTTGCGCAGAGTGAACTCGTCGGGGTCACAAGTGGCGGCCGTGTCTGCGATGCTTTGGTCAGCCGGACAATTGGCCATCTCCGCCTAGTCGCATGGCACCTACATCTCATGTGTGTGAATTCTTCGGAGAAGGCCTCCTCCGCATCCCGGTATTGGGGCTGGATGGCGTTCTGAATGGCACTCGGCACCGGGTAGTCGATACTCAGGACGGAACCTTGCACCAGGTTGATCTTTCTCGTTCCGTAACGGCGCAGGGCACCCGCGCGACTCCCTTCACGGGAAGCCTTGTCGCCATTGCTCCGGGCACGGAAGGTGTTTTCGGAAGCGGCTTCGGATTCTTGGTAAGGGGGCGCGGCGAAGACCGCTGGACCGTCGTCGTGCAGAGTGTAGCGACGGATGGAGTCTGTCGACACGGCAGGATCATCGAAGGGCGTGCCGTAGTGACTGGAATTGTTGCGCTCCAGCAGAGACTGTTCCTGCTCGTCGTGCTCATGTTGCTCGGAGTGGTAAGTTTGGAGCTATCACGATTAGGTATTGAACGGGCGGCCAGCTTGACGGGACAGACTCACACCATGGGGGGGAGACGTGTGGGAGAAATAGCTGCTTTCGCTTTCCCGCGGCGAATGGGCCGAGTATGGGTTTGTCGGCGTACCCATCTTGAAGGTTGAAGATGGGATTGCCGGAAGTTGCGACGGGTGGTCTTCTTGAGGCAAACAAGGAAAGGGTAAAAGTATAACGAGGGTTCTAGGGAGGTTCTGGGGCTGGGCAAAGAAGGATCCCAAAAATAACACTGCAAAATTAAAAAGGGCACAAAAATAAACAGGAGCCCCCCAAAGGAGGGAAGAAAAAGAGGGCCTAGGGGGAAAAAAATGGGCTGGGGACAACAACGGTACCACGCAACCGTCAATTGGGCTAGGGCGTAGATAAACCAACTGCTAGAGGAGTGGAGCACCCATGGACCATTGGATACGTGCCCAAGAACTATATATAGGGGGGAACGAAGCAGCTACGGGACAGGGCAAATAAGAGGACGAGATGGCGGGGGATGAAAGTCTAAGCCTTGGAAAGTAGTGGCGATAATCCGGCGGAGGATGCATGTTTACAGTGTGCGATATATCTGGCGGACCGGGGGGGCGATACCAGAATAGTAGCCAGATGATGCTTGTCCGTCGCAGTGGGAGCAGGATAATTTTCCTTTTTGGCCCGCCAGGAACAATGCAGACCAGCATTATAGCCACGCCGGGCGGTGCACAGGAACTGGAAATGGCCAGCGACAGTCCTGACTTGTCGGTAGCGGATGTTTAAGATCTCTTGTCGTCAGCAGCCTGGCTCCACCGGGAGTAAAAATCCTTATCCGGGGGACCACCTCCATCAACGGGTACCCATGGTCGACAGGATATATTTATACGGGCTCATGACCCTGATCCCTCGGACTCGACGGAGAATACAGAAAGGGTTCCAACATAGCGCTCTTGGGCAGGAAGAGGCAAAGGGTGTGGCCGCGTTGACGGTGGAAAACGATTGCGACGACGAGGACGGAGGAGGGGGCAGACAGGATGATGTGATGGGTGGGCGTTGAAGGTGGGCGTCGAGAAAATTCGGCGGACTGTCATGGTTCCCGGATCGGATCCAGTGGATGACGAAGGCCGGGGGGATCCTATTGGACCCAAGAATGAGGATGCCTACTAGCGGCGATTTAGTCCGAGCGACTATGGTAGCTAAGACCGAGCAGCCATGCGAATATGCGAGTTCGGATGGAAAGACGAGCAGCAGCAAGCGTGGGTGCAGGTGGAAATGAAGGTGAACAAGGCGAAAGAAGCAGAGGTTCCCCCGAAAAGACGCGCAGCCGGTGGACCCCGGTCCGGCCGATTTTCCGAGCAAGCGAGGTAGTTTCCTGTCATGATTGGCTGCCGTTGGGGCCAGCGAACATCGCGTGACCCACAGTGGAGATTTTCGGCCACGCTGAATTCCATTTCCGGCAAGTTCCCATTCAAGTAAGTTCAATGGACTGACTGGATTGAGAAGGGGGGAAATTGAGAGGAAAGAAACAGAGAAACGGCAAAAAAAAAAGGAGTCAAGCCGACAGAGCAGAAGCTAAAGAGAATGAGGACATGATTGTCGTCGTTGAGAAAACTCTTTGAGCAATTGCTCTCTCGCGCGCGCGATAGAATGAATCATCATCAGCATCATGCAGTTGCGCTGACTCGTTTTCCACGTAAGGCTGTAAGATTATCGGTAACCAAAGTGACAGGTCCCAAGGCAACGCCAGTTTCACCATCTGAGCCAGGATCACCTTCCTCGTCTCGGGTGGTTAGTATCGTCGTCTCTGACTTGAGGAGCGAGCACCAAAGGGGGAATTGAAAGGGGGTCAGTGTCAAGCTCTTAGGCCAATCACCACTCATGTGCCAGGCAGCAACCAGCTCGGCCAAACGGCGGACTGGTAGGCTCCCATCAGGCTGACTTCAATGTTGAACCTGGGTGTTTCGGTGTCGAAGGGGAAAATTGTACTTCTCACTTGGTGTTCCCCTTCTTCTTCTTATATATTCAATCGTCCGACCCTCCTCTCGAGGTAGAGAATTAAAATGTTATCTTGGCAATACGATTATTATGGAGCAACGGTCCAATTTCCAAGCGAAGGGGGTAAATAGTCTTCCAGGGCTCATCCTCTCGCCTGAGGCACCACTGCAGTGGTGGATTACGGACTCCCTGTCCGACTAGTAGTGTAGTAATTGGTAACTGAATCGCAACGTTCCCAGCGTTCGACTGGCTGGCTCCACACGCGGGCGGATCACCCTTGGGCGTGGCGCTCCGTGGCCATCCATGTCTCACGCATATTCCGACATTTGACACTTAGCACCGCGCATTCATAACCAGGTCTCAGATAGGTAGAATTAGAGCACAGGAATTGGAAATCGTAGGCTCAATTAACAGGCAAAATTGATTGTACAAAATTTGTACAGGATTCCGCTGCTATTTTTGGGGTGGATGTCTCGATACATCCACCCAGTGTGGCTGTTCAGCAGGGATGGCGGATATATATATTGCCTCCAGTGGGTGTTCACCACCATGAAGAGGAATGACTCGACTAAATCCTGGATGGATGAATTGCCGACAAGGATGGAGAAATGCAAAGCTACAAGGGTAAAACTAGGGACTCAATAGCGATATTTTTGGTAATCGGTATGGAGTACTCGGTACTAGTCTTAGTCGAAATCTATTTATACTATCGACCCTGTAAATAGTCCCTGAAGGAGGTGGATGAGACGAACAAAAGAAAAGTGAATAACTAGCCGTGGTGCCTGACAAGCCACTGTTTTGTTGAACCGTACGGAATCATGCATGCAAAAGGTAGACAGGACATCCTATGAGAGACGAGATAGCGGTAGTATCTATTGCTCATTGCCAGCTGTGAAGCCAAGCTTTGCACACAAGCAATATCAGACGTGGCTTGGCCGAACCCAAATGTCAGACGTGCATTGCGTCTCATGTGGTGGAATGTCGGCAGCTATTGACATTGATGCTTGGCTGCTACCTTCCGGAAGCCCTTTTGTGCCGATAATATTATTCCGAAGTCTCCTGGTGGCATTGGAAAAGCATACTTCTTCGTTGATAGTGACGGCCATAGCTAAAGAGCTGAAACGGAGATGATGATTTGCATCGGGTGTTTCTGCATGGAAGCTTGAGCGGGGAGAGGATTTACCGATTGGCGGTCTTGGCTTGCTGAATCAGCGGGATCTCGGTCCGAGTCCGACCAGAGCCACAAGCTCCACTTACACGTGATCTCCGTAACTCGCTGTGTCTCGTCCAGGCAGCAGCATTTTCTATAGTTGTGGCCTCAGGCGTCAACAACAGTCGGCATCCCGTTCGTTCCTTCCGCATCGGTCGCACCTGCCTTTTCTGGATCTGCTCGTCTGTCTTTGATGCCAGTGTCATACTGTTATGGTGGCATCTCTCTCAACTACTATGATCCGGAATGTATGGTGGATTATCTGCGATCAGCGCATCTCTATATATCAATTTACTTGATAGAAGGAAGCTAGAAGCGATATTCGACATGGCATTTGAGAAAGGTTTCAACTACTTGTCACCCAACCGAGAACCACCGCTAATTATACACAAGTCCAGGAGTTAGGATCGGTGTAGTTCCCCGGCCCCGTGTGAACGTTATGCTTCGGATACCGGCAGTGCCTGCGCATGTACTCGATCGATCCATTCGCATCGAGCTTGTTGCCCGGCATATACTCTGGCGCCTTCCCGTTTTCCACCCAGTCCACCATCGTGCGCAGCAGGTTGACTTGGGGCGCCTTGGAGGTGTACGTGCCATATCCCTGGCCAATATACGATGCTCCCGTGCCATCGCCGCAGTGGCCCATGCCAGAGATCTGGAAGAACCGATAGAACTCATCTAGCTCGGACGGCGCGGCATTCAGGGCATTCGCTACCCGTCGGTAGTAGAGCTTGCTGTCCGTAGAGCTGATGATGGGATCCTGCGTGCCATGGTAGGACAGCAGCTTGCCACCCCGGTCCCGGAAGGCCGTGATGTTGGGATCAAACGCCTGGATGTTGAACGGATTCTGCTCCAGGGCCAGCTTCGCACTCTCCAACGTCCATTGGCTGGAGTTCCAGGTGGTGTCGTTATAGACCACATATTTATACCATTCCTCGGTCCGGCTGTACATCGACCCCGTGAAGTAAAGGTAAGCCGCGTCGGCCTCACCCCCGTAGTTCAGGCGCGGGTAGTACACCGTCCCGTCGGGGCCATAGAAATCACTCAAGGCCCGGTTGACCTTAGCTGCCTGCGCTCCGGTGATACAAGAGGTGCTGTTGGTAGTCCCGTCGCAAATCAACCGCTCGATGACCGGAGCGCAGAAATCAGGGTCTTCGATGATCCCATCCAAAGCTCCATCGACCGGGTCGCACTGACGAACAATCTCCTGGTGGATCACGGACCACAGATCTGAAGAGATGAAGTCTGGATCATCGGCTAACCCCGTCGCCTTCCACAAGAAGGCGCCCCAGGAGATTAGGTTGATGAAGTTCATTGCCGCGGAGCCCGCGATCACTCCGTCATAGTCGTCGGGGAACCGTTGGACCTGTTGGTAACCTTGGCGGCCTCCGGTGGAGCAACCCAGGTAGTAGGAGTAGTTGTACCCCTCATCATAAAACAATTGAGTTAGTTGCTTACCCACCACGGTACCTTCGTGCACTGAGCGATAGGCAAAGTCGGCCAAAACTTCCGAGTTGTTGAGAAAGTATTTGGCCGTGTCTCCGTCATGTCCAGCGTTTGTGCCCACGGTGGCGAAACCGAAGTTGGCTGCAAAGTTGAGGTCCGTTTCTTGAACACCTAATATGGGAATCAGCAAATTCCTTCATAAGTGAACGATCTACGGGGAGACCACAGCCCAAAATTGGGCGCGGCACTCACATCCGGCTAGACCTCCATTCCCCGTGCTCACGAAGCGACCGGTATAATTTCGTGGCAGCCAGGCTTCAGCCCAGAGATGGCTGCGATCCGACGTCGAGATGTTCATGGTCACCCGGCACAGGTCGACACTGGCTTGCACCGATGCTTTACACGTGGAGGCGACCTCCGCTTGGGAAATGTTCTGCCCCGCAGCAACGTATGCGACCGATCTGACGGTGACATTGGCGATGTCGATCTTGTTCTGGAAATCATTGCAACGTGACTGGAAGGAGTCGGTCGCAGCGAGGGCTGCTCCAGGCAATGCCAGGGATAGGAGACTTGCTGCTTTCATTTTGCAAGCTCAGAGGGGGGAAGCGACACAATGAGAAGGGAAGATGGGACGCTCCTGTGCAGAACACGAAAAACAGAGTCACAGGAGGTTCCTCTTCTTATAGGTAGTGATCAACAGGGCGGTTCCATATTTTTGCTCCTTGCAAGACACATTGCGGAATGTGATGGACTAGTGACCAGCCTCGACATCATCTTCGGAGAAATTGTGACCATCGTTTGCTTCCCCCGCGTTTTGAAACGGCCTGAACGTCAATGATTCGACTACAAGCCACAGTTGTCATCCCCACATGCACCGGTCTGGGGAACGAGGGTTGCGGAAATGCAATTGCAGTTGTCAGTGGCTACCCCGGAAAAGCCAGTGAGAGAAGCCAGGAGTTCCTGGGAAAGAAAGTTTCGATAGACCGGCAGAAGATCACGGCAGGTGAGAAGCGGGCCGGGCCATGGAGCCTCGGTATCCTCCTAGCCCTGTATCATACCTGGTGCATACATCGGAGGATTGTATGGGCGACATAGAGCTGTCGGCTCATACGGGGTCCCGTGTATAAGCTTTTCGTCGGGCAGCTGATCCTTCTGCGGACCTGCGCTTTGTGAATGAACGTACAGGCTTCTGCTATCGGCGTATACCCTCGACTTCTCATTTCAAGTCTTCCTTTTAGCTAGACATTTCCTGATATTCACATACCCTTCTGTTCCAGTAGATCTGTTCTCAGCAAATGCCCATTGTGGGATATGAAGAGGCCCACGAACCCATGTTGAAGCAGAACAAGGGGGAGGGAAGACACCCCGGTCGGTAGTTGTTACTCCGCACTGAACCCTTGAGTCTCCACTTCAATTAAGAACTGACCGGGGTTGGCACGCTATGATTGGGATGCCAATGTTATGGAGGAAGGCAGAAATGAGGAGAGCAGGAAGCACAACCCGTGTTAGTACCCCGCAGTGGGTCATAGATCATCAGCGATCGGCATGGGGGAGAAGACAATTGATTAATTCTGTGGGATGGAGGTCTGCCAGCATGGACGGAGTAGGAGAGGTAGACGATGAAAGGTGGAATATTCTGTTGCCTGATGCTGGGAAGGAGGGTTTTCCAATATCCTCGAGAGCCTGGAGTGCAGGAACATGGCTGGCCTGTGTGCCTGAGACAATACATTTCTTATGCCTCAGGCTACTATCATGTGACTCGTCCAAGGGAAGCAAGGGATACAACGTGATATCTTCATTCTAGAAATCTTTATATAAACAATGACTCCAACCACTGTACACTGTCTGCTTTATTCCCCTCCCTTCTCAGTCACCCACGCAGGGACCTTGAAATCCGGAGGCAATTGATACTGCCCAAAGCAACTACCGGCATTGCATCGGCCTAGATTGCACCGGCCATACAACCGACAATAGCATTCGTCCGCCCGCGGACACGCAATGCCATTCAGTCGCTCCAGGTCGATCGCCGCTGATCCACCATCGGCATGAAGAGCACCGCGCCGAATAAATAAGATGTGCCACACGTACGACAATATCCGACCGGCAATGCGATCATCCCGTGGTGCTGCTCGGCGGGCCGACGGGGATCGTCGTCCCCCTCTTCCTTCTGCTCCTCCTGCTCCAGCCTGAGTATCGTCGCTGCCATCCAGCAGCCACTGCCGTAGCGCGATGTACTCGTCCCGCGTGTGCTGCCAGACGCTCTCGCGACTGACCACAAATTGCGCGCAACACTGAGCGCGCACCGCGTCGTTCCGACCAAGTTGCACTCGCGCGCTCTCCAGCTCCAAGCTGATCTGGTCTTTGCCAAATAAGTTGGCTAGTGCACCTGGCAGCGCCACGTCGGAGGCCGTCCGCGCGCTCCACGGCTCAAGCACCGACTGCATAGATAGCTCCAGGCTGCCCTGCGCGGGTGTCTTGGGGGAACATGTGCTGACGCTCCAGTCGCAGCGGAGATTGTGGTATCCCCAGGGAGCTAGCGCTGCCGAAATGTTCAACGCCGCCAGCAGGGCGGCATTGTCGTAGTCCGGCGCATCGTTGTGCCAGGCCCAGCGGGACCCGTGCACGAATACCATCCCCGTGGCGGGG
This sequence comes from Aspergillus vadensis CBS 113365, assembly GCF_003184925.1. Taxonomy (NCBI): domain Eukaryota; kingdom Fungi; phylum Ascomycota; class Eurotiomycetes; order Eurotiales; family Aspergillaceae; genus Aspergillus; species Aspergillus vadensis. Next base: position 252,412 of record NW_020292074.1, read on the forward strand.
AGTTGGGCATAGTTGTCGATCAGGAAGGTCAGGTAGCCCATCGCTTCGTGGCCCCGGTTGGCGGGCACTTGCAAGTGCGTGCTACGGGGATCCAGTGGTGCGTCTGCTGTGTAGACGCAGAGATGGTATTGCTCTGCGAGCGGTGCGAGCCAGTCCGAGGCATCGGCTGTGACTCGCGACACGACCAGGACGGGCTTGTCTGTCTTGGCTAGCCCGGGACATTGGCCCCGGGCTTCTGGGAGTTGCTTTGCGGTGGTCTCATAGGTGATGGTGGTCCAGGCGAAGGGCCGACCGGGAGGGGATGGCCGGTTGAGGAAGAGGATGAGACCGAGGATTCCGACGAAGATGGCCAGATGGAAGAGACTGCGACGAGTCCGGCGCCTCATGATGAGGTGCTGCTATGGGTGACAGGCAGCAGATCGGAGGGAATTAAATTATCGCCATTATCTCCAATTCTAATGCGTTGGGATCGTGGCTGCTGGTCCTGACTAAGCGGCAAAACGAACCACTCGGAATCTCGCGGATGATCGGCATTAGCATTGCTTGTCTGTACGAAGAATATGAGGATAAATTGTAGAACATATCAATCCATCCATATGATGGTCTTAAAGCAGCTGGATGTGTGCCAAGATTTCTGTCCTTCTATTTGTTGAAGATAGATGCAGTGTCTGACAAGATGCCCGCCACTCATATTGCTTTCCGTACCATCTGAATTTTCGCCCGGAAACATATAGACAGCGTTCTTTCGATCACATAGATGTTTCTCATTATGGATAGTGGTCTGTGCTGGCGGGGTCTGACGATATCAGACTTCCAACTGGCTAAGAGTACGCTACTCGATTAAGGTGCAGTGTACATCTCCTCTCATTTATGCTGCGCAAAGAGGTATGCCTTCTTGAAGTGGAATGTATTGCCAGCATAGATACACCGCACAGTAAGATATTGCCAAAGTCATATGCGAAGAATTGCTCCGGATTATGGATGTTACTGACGGCTCTGTAGCCATCCTCGGTCCTCAGATGTATGCTGGTAGCACCAATGATTTTGGGCTACTCGAGCGTATTGCATTGAAGAACCAATACTCGAATATATTCGGAGTCATGCTTCCCGGAGAATCCAAATCGCAAAAGTAGAAATTCCCGTGTGTCGACCTTTGAAAGATGTCGATTATGATAGCAAGCGTGTCGGCTTCATCGTACGCATATTGCCAACCTTACCACAAAGTCTAAAACAGTACCTACTCGATACATATACCAATTTCCACGTTAAAACAAGCTACTTCATCACATGCAACAAATAAAGATCCAACATCCCTGCCACGCGGCCACCTTTCAACTGCCCAAGATAAGCCCCTCTGAGGCATACGCGGCCCTGCAGGTGATGTGATCCGTCCATCTAACTGCATCAACCGCTGCAGGTCCCGTATCTTTCTTTCAGTTCTGACTGCAGCACAAGGTTAAAGTTCTTTGTGTGTGTGTGTGGCCTGCATTCGGGGTGGCTTCGGCTCGGTCCTTTCTTGTGAAACCTTGATGGCAGCCACTCGGCGGGTTCCCGGATTGTGGACCGGACTGGGGCGTGCTTGGCGATGAGCTTATAGGATGGTTGATTTTAATTGTGACTGGACAGATATAATGTGATGAGGGGTGGTGGTGGGGAGGATAGATACTAGGTAGTAAGGGCTGGGTGTGGAGGTATATGGCTGGTCCATGGTAGTTATATACATATGTGGTGATGAACGAGTGGGGATGGACACTGAAGAACAACTTAGGTACTAGGTGCGTACTGTAGTATGACAATGAATACACAAGATCACATTTGGATGATCTGGGGCTCACTAGAGACATAGACAAGAGAATGTTACTACAAAATGCTACAACTAATTGTTAAAATCAATACCGGTGCTGACCACATGCATCATCCATGGTACATCTCATCCATAACAGACATTTCCAAGACAATGACAATGTACACCAAACCAAACGACGTAGATTATGTACGGACCTTTATAAGATCAAACCAAAACAAGAACTAACCAAACCAAACCAAAACAGAGTAAACGATCAAACCCACAATGCACCGTTCCAACCCTTCCCTTCCCTCCGACCTTCCATTTTCTATCAATCCAACATCACTTCCAACCCCCCACCCCTCAACGAATGCCACAAATCCTGACACGCATCCTGCAAGGACTTCTCCGCCTCCCATCCTAACTCACAAGCCGCCCTGTTCGGCACCGCCACGCACTCCTGCACATCCCCCGGCCTCCTGTCGGCCAGCCGCTTCGGGATATCCTGATGACTGACGCCCTCCATAGCAGCCACCACCTCAGCAACAGAATGCCCTCGCCCCGTCCCCAAATTAAACGTGCGAAAGTTCGTCTTTACCTTCCCTGCCAGCGCAGCCGCCAGGGCTGCGGTATGTCCACGCGCCACGTCCGACACGTGGATAAAGTCACGTATAGCAGTGCCATCGGGAGTCGCCCAGTCTGTACCGTAGACGGAGAGAGCTGGCAGCTGACCCGTCAGGACTTGCACGACTACGGGGACGAGGTTCGAGGGTGTCCCGCGGGGATCTTCGCCCAGAAGACCCGATGGATCACATCCAATTGGGTTGAAGTATCGGAGACCTATGATAGTCCAGGATGGATCGGAGGCAGCTACGTCGGAGAGTATGGCTTCGCCCATCCATTTGGTGCGGCCGTAAGGGTTTGTAATTCCCGTGCAGCCTTGCTCGGATGTTATGGGTTCGCCAGAGGAAGCGCTGTGATAGGTTTCTGGTTGGTGCACGCAGTGCTCCTCGCGCAGGGTGCCGTGATTCTGGGCCAATGTGCCGTAGACGTTGGCTGAAGAGGAGAAGATGAAGGTTTTGATGTCGTGGTCTGCGAGTAGGCTGACGAGGTCTACTAAGCCCGTGACGTTGTTGTGGTAGTACTTGAGGGGATTGCGCAGACTGTCGTTGACGTCTTTGAAGGCGGCGAAGTGGATCACTCCGGTGATTCTGGATCGGGATGGAGTGCTGTTATGGTTGGTGTCTGGTGAGGACTCCACTGTGTACGAGGCCAGTAGAGCGCGCATGGCGGGCATATCGCGAAAGTCGATGCATCTCAGCTCGGCCCGCGGACAGTGGCCGCCTGTTCGAATGAAGTGTTGCTTGGCTGCTAGCAGGATCCGGTCGAAGACGTGGTCGAAGCTATTGCTCAGGTCATCCACGATGATCACGTTGTAGCCAGCCTTGAGCAGCTCCAGAGAGGTGTGGCTGCCGATGTACCCCAGTCCGCCGGTGACGAGTACATATGGGGCGTCATCTTCTAGCCGCAGTGAAGGTTCGTCGAAGTACTCGTCCCGCTCGGTTTCGGGTGTCGCAGGCGCGGAAAACAAGGGCGTGGGCACCGGCGAGCTTCCTTCAGAGGTACAGATAACAGACATGGCGCAGCTGATGGTGAAATTACAAAGGTATGGATAACAATGATAACAATAGCAGCAGCAGCAGCCGTGATCAGACCACGATGATGACGAGGCCAATATAATCCACGAACTCTCTTCGCGAGTTTTGACAAGTCTAGATTCTCACCAGGCCAGTATAATTCGCGAACTTAAGCACTACAGAAAAGCTACTCTGGCTGGGCGAAACCCGGACTGGAAGTACTTGAGATCGTGGGACTTGCCCTCCACTTGCTTTCTCCTCCCTTCCCCCCTTTCCCGTGTTCAGGGCTCATCGCTCCAGCTACGCTATGCCGGCATCGGTTGACAGGAGCCCGATGATTTCATCATCGCCATCGAGTCAGTGTCCTTGGCCCGGTCTGCCTACCACATAAGACCGGCGCCTGCCGCCCTAGTGAGGGACGAACGCAGCGTGGTTCATGTTCGTCCGACGACCAGGCGGCGACAAGCGACAAAGTGTGTCTAGGACATGACGAGCCGGGATCTGCCTTGTGGTTTTATTTTGGGAGATAATTGGCGATCGTAATTGACATCGAATCAATTAGGCCACGCGAGCCGGCCAGGCTAAAAAGGCATTGGCGGTTCAAGATTCGAGCGCGGGCTTGCTAGTTCTACATCTACTGGAGGGTGAAGGAAGAGACTAAGGGGGAAAAAGGAAGGCATTGGGGCAGGAATGAAAAGGGAAGAGATGACGGCAGTTCTGGGTCTGCAGTAGCTTATCTAGTGGTGCTTTAGTATGCATTAGACCCATGTTGGCCATCTCTGGCTTTACCGGATCGGCTCCCTGGCATGACGGCGGCAGTTCTGACAATTAATCTATTTTCTGAGCTAGTTGGGAGCCTGGCCAGGTCTGTTTGTCTGTCTGACAGGTTGGACCGACTTGCTTGCCTTGATGTCAAGGAGACTTGTCTGCTATGAGGTCTGGCGTGATTCCAAAGGGTGAAAATGTGATCCATGGCAGAAATTGTTGCTGCGAGGAGAGAGTCACTGAAGCATGCAGGTCTCAGTCGGAATAAGCCCTAGTTTCAACCGTGCAGGGCCAGCGCATCTTCTTTTCTCCTATCTTCCTATCTTCCTGCCTTTCTTGCCTCTTCGTATCGAAGGCCGGTGAGGTGTCCTCCGTACCTGAAGCTGCACCTTCGGCGTCAGGCAATGGGGACCTGCAGATACGAAGGCGAAGAGGAAACGGTGAAATTGTGATTTGTAAGAATTAACCTTTTCGTTTCTTTTCTTTTTATTTGCCTCTCAGCCACTGCAGGCTACCTGTCTAGCTAAGCAACAACGTATTGTACTCGCAGAAAGTGGCTTTCCAGAAATGTCCGAATGCCCGAACATCCCGATCAGCGCCAAGAAGGGGGCGAGGAAAAGAAAGGGAAAGAAATCCGCCATGACTATCCGGAGTACTGCATCTCCGTGAAAACCGATGAGACACAGAGATGAAAAAGAAAAAGAAAAAGAGAGGGGCGCCCTTGCGTGCGACCCATCGAAATTGACACGTTTGACGAGTCAGAATACAGGGCCAGCAAAAGTTGATGGGGGTTTCCGGACTCCACCGGTTCATGGTTCCCCTTGTTTTAAGATGATGGAGACACACACAAAAAGGGATTGGGATCCAGTTTTTAACTAAGCGGATACTCTCTTTACTGTAGTTGACTAACTAACTATTTACTGTGCCTGTTCCGAAAGAGACTCCACCAACATGCCCCAGCTGGAGGGACCAAAGCGCTCGTAGAAATCGCCTACGATTTCCGTGACAAATATGTAGGCGGCACGACGACGCAGATCGCGCACCAGAGCAGGCAAATGATGGTTCGGGACTTCCGTGACCATGTAGCCGCAGCGATCGCGAGGATAGGGAAGCTCGCCTAGACGATGTTGTACCTCATTGGTTTGCCAGCGTGCAAATGGCTCCTCACAGACCAGCAGAAGATCTGAGCCTGCATCGGCCATCTCGGGATCTGGGGGGGTGCCTGGGTTGTGAACCACCTGCATCATCGTCATGGTTATTATCATTATTAAAATAGAATAGAATGAATCAACCACGTTGTTCCATGTTTCCTGATTTGTCGGGTGTCAAATGAGACAGCAGAACAGCTGTCAGATTTTTTTTTTCCTTTTATTCATAACCCTCCACCAAGGTAGAGGAAGGGGAGAAAGAGAGAGGGGTAGTGGCTGAACCAAGGAAAACACCACCATCATAATAGTCATAATAATAATAATAATAATAATAACAGTCGTAATAAGAAAGAACAACATAATGCTTACCAATCGATCGCGGAGAAGCCCCGAGCAATTCTTGATGTGACGATGAAGCGCGCGCAAATACTCGGCCTGAGCGGCATTAAAGTGGTTGGGAGTCTCATCGACCATGATGCCACCCACGCCTAAACCCGTCGTGGCATATTCGGCGGCCCAGCTGGCATAGCGATCGATCTCCTCACAGGCCACGGCCAATGGCTTTCGGCAGTAGTCGATGCGGATATAGCCGACCGGATAGACATTAGGGCAGGCATTCAGGCGGGCCACTTCGCGCGCATAGTTGGCATCGGGGCACGGCAAGGCACCCGGTCCACTGTTGGGGTTGACGATCACCAGGAACTCGAGCTCGGGATAGGCAGCAATTCTACACAGTACACACCTCTCTCCATCAGTCACTTTGCGAGGAGAAGAAAATAGAATGTAGGCGATACACCAGAGAGATAGAGAATAGGAAAAAAAAGCAAGCAAACAAGAAAGAAGGTAGGTAGGTAGGTAAACTTTACGCGTCATAAAGTGGATCCCAGGTGGTCGGCGTTAAGGGATAGATATACAAGGGCACGAGCACGCCCGATTTGGGAAGCGTGGTGGTGGTAGTGATGGTGGCCATCGGAGCAAGGCTGGATGGGGAATAGAGGTAGGTGGAAAGAGGTGGGAAGTTGGCTCTGGAAGAGGGAAATTGGGGCAGACAAAACTGGGAAGACAACAACAACAAGAACAAGAGAGAAAGGGGACTAGCGGTGGCCAGGTTTTGTCTTCAGCAATCAACTACCAGTCTTATACGAGATACCATGGCATAAATTCATCTACATGAAGTCGCTAGCCAAGAGAACGGCGTGGACACCGCAGCCCAAGGCAGACACTGTGAATGGGTGGGGGGGAGATTACTGTACACAATAGCATTCGGGTGATATAGTCGAGTTAGCCTCTTAGCTCTTGTTCTGTCTGTGCCTGCCCAGAAGCCGAAAAACCAAGGAAAAAGCAAAGAAGAAAAAGTACCACAACGCCATTCCCGCGCTAAACCATGGACCAAGGCCTGGACGGCGTCTCCAAGCTTTTCCCTTGCAAACCTTCCCCTGCCGGCTGCAGTTGGTGTATCTCACACCAATCACATCCCCGATCGGAAAACCTGACCTGGCCAACTCACCAACGTATCTTGGTCCAAGTGGAGCTTCCACTTTTAGCGCCAGATTCTAGTCGAAGGAAAAAACAAAACCTAGCGTTGTTCGAACTTCCATCGAAAGCGACCGTCCCAGGGTTATCGAATTTTGGTGCGGCGGGAGCCACAGGCGGATCAACCCACCACTCATCATTCAGGTCGGCATCACGTTGCAGATGGTCTCACCCTCCGGATCGAAACTCTCGTAGTAGTCTTCCGTCAACGTGGTCAGGAACAGGTACTCGGCCTTTCGGCTCATCTGGTTGACAAAACTGCGCAACGTGCCGTTGCTGAGATTGTCAGGTACCGAGTGCAGCATATACGCATATGCCGTGCGATTCGACGCCATGGCATTCAGACTGTGCTTTTCCGTGTGAAAATCCTGATAGGAACTCTCAAACACCACTGTGACGTCCGTTGCGTTGTTCTCGTAGCGACTATCCGGAATGGTACCGGGATTGTGGATCACCTAAAGGGCAGATCCGCCAGAAAAAAAGTTAGCCACTGGGATCGTCATAGCAAGAGAATTTTCGGCTCTCTTGCTGCACCCGAACCGCGGTCTCGCTTACCATGCGATCTCGGCGCAATCCCGACGAACTCTTGACGGCCTCGCTGATCGTCTGCATGTACTCAGCCTTTGCTGCCGAGTAGTCATAGGGGGCTTCGTCAAAGAAAATCCCATCCATCGCTAGTGTCAGCGATCGATTTGCCCACCCGGCATAAGTGGCGACATCATCCAGCACAGCGGTGATGTTGCGCGTGGCATAAGCTGTGCGCACATATCCAACCTTGCGTACATTGGAATATGTACTGAGCCGTTCCACTGAGGAGGTATACTCCTCCGAGGGATACGCACTGGAGCCGGGCCCGCTCGAGGGGTTGATGATGACCGTGAAGTTCAGGTCCGGGTGCGTCGTGACCCTGGGACTGTCAGTCACCGTGCGCAATGAAATCGGGGATGCGTGTTTCAGGTTCAACATACGATTCATATAAAGGATCCCATGTACTGTCATTGGTGGGGTAGATGTATAATGGGAATAGAACATTCGTCTTCTCACCACCATGCTTGCGAGTTAATAGGACTGCGCAGGGAACAACAATGACAATAATGATCACCACGGCAATGGCAATGGAAATGGCGATGCACCAAGGTCGCCGGGGGCGCGTGAGATTAGGGCGAGGCATCCATGCGGCAGCCAGTCCGAGCTGGCGAGGGTTAGTTGAGAAGATGGAGTATAGTCTAGCTAAAGACGCAAGCTGAGTTCCGGCCTCTGCCCGACCTAGATAGACAGCGCGCAGGAAATGATATAAACCTGGGGGGAATCCGGCCAAGAGCAAAGTCCCGGACTCGCCGGACTAACGTAGGAACTAGACAGCTGTGATTCGCTCGCCATGTGGCGCGATAACAACCAAGGATGGAGTGCTATTGGGACATAATGGCAATCGAGGCTGTTGACAAGAAGACCGTGCTTTTGAGGTGCATAGAGCGTGGCGAGGACAGCAAAGGCAGCCAGAGCCCCGTATTCGAGTCAGACATGCATAGACCCCCCCACGTTAGCGCCGCTTTTGTGCCCACCAGTCCACTGGGAAGTCCCTGTCGGTTCGAGGGCCCAAAAGAAGGAATGCAGTCAGAGCAGAGAAAAAAGAACGTAACGGGAAAGGGAAACTCCCGCTATGCTTGGTGCTGGCTGCTAAACTAACGCCTGCTCTGCTGGCTGGCGCTAGACCCTTTAATCACATTTGATTTTTTTTTGTCTTTTTCTTTGGGTCAGCGGTAGGTTCCAGAGATACATGCATCTGCTATAAATAGTTATATTAAATGAAGAGATGGCGCCTCCCTTGGCGGCTTGAAAGGGAGCTTGACTTGAGTGGTCAGCGATTCTTATCGCCCTAGATAATAATAATCACTTAGGTACCCCGTCCACAGTCGGGTCAAGCAGCAGTGTTGAGTGTTCGACAAGCTGCCTGCCACCATGGGACTGGAATACCTGGGTCTGGATGCCGTGGGATGGCATCGAATGACCACAACATGGTGGGATAAGGTACTTATGAATTTTCTTCTGAGAAAAAGAAAACAAATCCCTTGTCTCCCGTCCTTCTTCTGACTGTCGCAACATTTAGGTGATAGCAGCATGTTTATTAACGACTATTGTTCTTGGTGCTGTATTCGTTTTGAGCTTTATAGCTCGAAAGATCTACAGAGTCTGGCAGGTATGTTGTGCTGTCCTTCATCTCGTTTATCGCCGTGAGGAATGCGCTGACGATTGGCTTTTGCGGTGGGAGTTTAGAGGCGGCATCAACTCTCCGTGGTCCCAACGGCCATTGCCCGTTATTTGGACCAACTCAAAACAAACAATGCCCCCCTTGCGTCGGAGAAACCGCCCGCGAAGGAGCTTAAATCGTTTGGTGTTTTTCTCGGCGGGTTTTCTAATCCTCCGACACCTGCCGAATCTCAATTGCTATCGCAATGGGATATTCTCGTCGTAGATCCCCTCCAACCTGGGGTTTTGGATGCGCTTACGGGTCACTGCACGTCATCGCACATTCTTACGCGCCTTGACGTCCGAAGTCTAGTGCGCTCTGATGCCTGTCGCAACAATGATGAAGCCCTCCAAGCTCTGGAAACGGTTGTCCAGACGCTATCCAGTACTATCAAGCGCGACCAGAGCAGCACATCGCCCTTCCACGGGGTACTCTTGGCCGACTGCCACGCGCATTTCCAACCAGTGATCTTAAATGAATTGGTCAAGTACATGAACCACCTTGGGCTAGCCGTATGGCTGGAATTGGCGCCACCGGCCTACCTCAGTGAGAAGCAAGGCCGGGCCATCAACATGCAGCAAATTCGTGGCGTGGTTTATAGAAATGGTACGATCTTGCAAAATGGAGACAGGCGCAATTACTTCCAGATGGCCGAGATGCGTACTGCCATGCGGGCCGTGGCATCCCAGAAAGCTGTTGGCGACTCGGCTATTGCTATGTGGGATACGATTGACGACAACGTCGAACTCACGCATCATGTTCTCGGACGCAGCTTCAAGTGGTGCAACTACAACAGTGCTCTGTGTTGGATCGCACCCCAGTCTGCGCTAACGAATGCGGATATTGCCGTCACAAGAACAGTGACACAGGAGCCCCTGGGGGCTATGATGTGGCTGAAGCGCGGCGAAGTTTTGGAAGCGCATGACGTTTGGAGGCTGAATGACAAGGTAAGAGCCCTTACGTGAACTCGTGGTAAGTGAGCCCGACATGGAAGCTGACTATTCACAGATCCGCCAAACGCCGTGCGGATATGACGAAACGTACGAATCGTTGGAGTCCTTTGTCCCGGACCTGAAGGCAAAGCTTGCGCTGTCGCCTCCAGTAAAATCTCGACAGTCCGATAGTGCAGGCACTGCGATCGAGGGACTCGAATGGTCTGGAAGAACCGAAAGTTCACAAACAGATATTCTGTCTGTTTCCCCTGCTGGAGCGAGCTATACCGGACTCGCATGCTTTCAGATTGGTCTGGATTGCACATCCAAGGATGTCACGGACCTCGTCGAAGGCCAAAGACAAGTTAGAGACCTCGATCTGCTTCAACGCCTCAATGCAGAAGATCTTCGCCAAGTAACCGAGCCATTGCGCGCCTTGCTGAAGGCACAGAACTCGCACACCTATCTTTCGTCGGAACTGCAGTCAATTAAGGACTTGGTTGACCTCCTCTCGGTTTGCAGGGGTGACGACAATGACCGTCTTCGAATTTACGTCGGCTTGCATTCGGGCTTCCGCACTCGTCTTGGAAGTCAGATTTGGGGCCTGCACGATCTCGATTCAAGCATGGGCGTGCTAAACATTTATCTGTCGGGAAAGACACAAGATCGCACCGGAACCATTCTCCACACGTACCTGGCCAACAGAGGGTTCAGCCGCTCTCGCTGCTTCTTGGCAGAGATGGCCTTGGCCGCAGAGAACCAGACCCTATCGGAAACGTGGGGGTTGCCTAAGCGCATGGTGGATGATATCGAACAGCTTACCCCGGCAGAGACTTTGGCTTGGCTGCGACGACTGGCCTTATCAAGCCATGATGACCCGATGAAAATGTCTGCCAAACTTCGCGCCTGTGGTGAATATCAACTTCTGGAAGCCCCAACCCTCGCACAACTCCGTGCTCAGTGCTCAAGTGAGTATCTAGATGGAGAGATCTCGGCAGCGGAGCTGGTCTCCTCACGCCTCGCGTGGCTCAGGGAACAGGGCTGTTGGTGTCCTGATGCCTCGGCTGCCGAAGCGCTGTTTCTCGAGATTGATGCTCGGTTGCCAGCTCTTCTTATGAACGGAGAGGCAGAAGTTCTCGACAAATTAGCCACAGTATTCGAATCCATTCTTCAGAAGGGCACTATCGACGCGGGTGCCGATCTTCTAGCTCTGAGCGTGTTTTGTGCCTTCCGTCGGCTTGCTCTGAACGAGATATACCTAGAAGTCCTTGACCGCAACCCCCTACCGAATCTCGAGCCCGTGCAAGCAGCATGTTTTGCTGAGATGTATGCCTGTGGTGCCCGCACGGACATGTACTTTGATATGACACCGAAACGCATGGGTAAAATCATCTGGCGTTGGTACCGCGCATATTATCACGAGCACCAGCCACCTCAACGAGAGGAGATTTTCACTGAGCTGCCGACGGCGTATGCCTCCATGAATGTGGATCTGGACCCAGAAGGGGAAAAGGACACTGCATCGTGGCACTATCGACTCACATTCCTGGGAATCTTTGCTGTACCTGCACTCATTGATATTAGGGTTTTATTATTATTAGGGTTTTATTAGGGTTTTAGGGTTTTAGGGTTT